>NC_090391.1:31001738-31229238 GCF_036365525.1 Heterodontus francisci
GTGCTGCATCTCTGAAGGAACAATTCACCAGATCCACAGCTCCCGCCTTCTTTCCGTTGCTCTGCACATTCTTCCATTTCAGATATTCCTGTTATATATTAATGATCTAGAGCTTAGTTTACAGGGAACAGTTTCAAAGTTTGCGGATATTATGGATATTGGAAGCATTGTGAACCGTGAGGAGGATAGTGTGGAACTGCAAAAGGACAAAGACATGTTGTTGGGATGGGGGAGAGGTGGCAGATGACATTCAATGCGGAGAAATGTGAAGTGATACATTTTCGTAGGAAGAACATGGTTTGAGAATACACAATGAAAGGTACAATTCTCAAAGGGCTGCAGATCGGAGGGCCCTGGGTGCGTATGGACATAAGTCATTGAAATTGGTGGGGCAGGTTGTCAGTGTGGATATTGAAGCATACAGTATATTGAGCTTATGAATAGGGACATAGAGTATAAGAGCAAGAAAGTTATGTTGAACTTGTATAAAACATTAGTTCGGCCTCAGCTGGAGTATTGCGTCCAGTTGTGGGCGCTGCACCTTAGCAACAATATGAAGGTGGTCCGGAGGGAAATTGCCCGGCGGGAATTGTGGGTTGGGGTGGGTGGTGGGGGAGAATCTGCGCTGGTGGGGATTTTCTGCGGTCGAAATTTGCGAGGGGTGGCAATTGTGTGTGGGGATTTATGGGGGGAGGTGGAATTTACGGGAGGGGAAACTTGGTTGGAGCTGGCTTTGCGAGCGGGGGAGTGGATTTTCGGGGGAGGGTGCATTTTGCATGGTTGGATGTTGTGATCGGGTACGATTTGCGGTGGGAGGAGATTGCTGTGGGGTGGGGGGGTCGGGGCTTGGGGGAGAATGCCTGGGCGGGTGCCGGTAAGATTTTCAGGGGGATGGAAATTCTGCTGGGTGCCCAAAATCTGCAGTGCGGCGGGAAGAAGTCCAGAAATATAGAAAAAGCCGCAGAGAAAGCGAGAGAGAAGAAGACACAGAGAAAGCCAGAAAGAGCCAAAGAATTATATCGGAAAAAGTCTGAGTAATAGAGATAAGACTGAAAACGTCTCAGAAATAGAGAAAAAAACAGACAAAAGTTGGATAATAGAGAAAAGACAGAAAAATCAGCGAAATAGATAAAGGCAGCAAGAGACAGAAGAGACAGCAAATAATACAGAAGAGAGAAAGCAAGAGAAATACAGAGAAACAATGGAAAACAATGGAGGGGGGAAAAGCAGAGGGAAATAAGCAAAAACACAAAGAAATAGCAGGCACCAGAGGAACAGACAGACAGCCAGTGAGAGAGAAAGACACAATGAGAATCACACGGAGCGAAACAGAGCGAGAGAAACACAAAGAGAGAGAGAGACTGAGCGAGAGAGAGAGATTGAGAGTGCGAATGAAAAATATAAAGCCAGAGAAAGCGAAAGACACACAGAGAACCACACACAGAAACACACAAAAAGAGAGGCACAAAGCGAGAGAGAGATATGGAAAGAGTGAGAGATACTGAGCGAGATTGAGAGAGAGAGAAATAGCGAGAGAGAGAGAGAGATTGAGAGAGTGAGAGATTGAGAAAGAAGGAGGGAGAAAGGCAGAGAAAGGGAGACAATAAACATGTGATACTCTCCATCCAACACGGTCTCCGCTACAAGGATTGACTCTAAAACCTATCTTCCATCAGCTCGCCCATGGGGTAAAGGGCCATTGAGGTGCAAATTGGAGAAAAGTGTCAGGACTGGGTCAGAGAGATGGGTTCATCCTGCTCTCTCTCTGTCTCTCTTTCTGTCTCTCTCTCTCTTCCTTTCTCTCTCTCTCTCTCTCACACACACACACACACACGCACACACACACACACACACACACACACTGTAATCAGCTTGCAATTCACCTGGGCACAGAGACACAGAGACTGAGACACAGAAATTCACATTCAGACACCAGCCGCATGGAATGAAAGAATGGTGGCTGATGTTGAACCAATATGTCCCAGAACCTGTCACTCAACCACCAAAAGTACAGCTCATCCAACCAGCTCTCAGCTTCCTCTATCTGGACACTCCCTCTCAGGTATGGGATAATCCAAGGTCCCAAGGTCTGCATAAACATGGATTGGGGGAGGGAGGGATATTCCAGCCATTTACCAAATGGGCCATTCCAGACAGAAACCTGTCTGTCTGTGTCTCTCTCTGTCTCCCCCCAAAAACCGCATTAACGGTGCAGAAAAGCTGCTGTTGTTTTAAAACGTGGAGTTGCTGGTTTGGATAATGGCCATTGAATACAAATTGCATTAAATATCTTTCGC
Source organism: Heterodontus francisci (assembly GCF_036365525.1). Classification (NCBI taxonomy): domain Eukaryota; kingdom Metazoa; phylum Chordata; class Chondrichthyes; order Heterodontiformes; family Heterodontidae; genus Heterodontus; species Heterodontus francisci. Next base: position 31,004,036 of record NC_090391.1, read on the forward strand.
TTTTCACCTCCAGTTTACAAAAAGTTCAGAAATTGACTGAAAATGTCTCACTGCAGTTACCTTGAAAGACTGGCATAGAGTTTTTTGCTGACGCCGCCGGCTCGACTGCAGGATAAGCAAGCGGTTTTTCTTTGGATTTTCAATTCCACTGTGTGACAAATCCTGAAACTGCAGCCAGAGTAATGATGCAGCCAAGAGAACTTTTCCAACTGGTGTCATTTCACGCAATAGTTCTGACACCTATTTTCAGTTATATTTATCAATGTTTGTTTGTACTATATTTAATGCTGCTGTGTTTATGCATTACCCTGTAATCATTGGAAAGAACTTGCTTTACATTTAGCACTTTTATGTTAACAAGGATTTGCAAAGCTGGAAAATGGATATTTGCCACACATTGTATTAAAGATCTTCCACTTTTCACTCTCAGTTTATATAAAGTTCAGCGATAAAGATCTCCACATTCTGACAAAGAGTTTTTGCTGCTGAAATAAAGTGTCATTTGTTTCCCTTTGATTCCTGAATGTTTCTTTCCTCTGCTCTCCTGGGGGATTCAGAGGGATTTTCTGTTCATTACTTGTCCAAATTCAGGAGGCTGCCGTCCTGGAGAAATTAATTGCATTCAAAATCTTTCCCTCAGTTTGGAGACTTGAGGAGAAACTGTTTACACAAGCAAAGGGGTTAATCTAATAGGCAGGGAGTTGTTATGGTCTGGAATTCACTGTCTGACAGGTTTCTGAAAGGAGATTCAATATTAACTTCCAAAAGACAACTGGAACAAATCTGCAATTACTCTTAGTTATAGTAGAGAAGATACCAGCATAGAAAGAGAAGTGAGAGAGAGAGAGAGGTCACAGCTTATTCAGAACGTTTTTCATTTGTAAATGATTGTTTGAGTTTTATTTGATGCTGTAGTTTCATTTATGCATTACCTTTAATCACTCAAATTAATTTTCCAAACAGAAACGCATTTAATGTTACAAGTGTTTACAAAATTTGAAAGCAGTCACTTAACACAAATTGTACTGAGGTTATTTTATTCAGCATCAGAAGTTTCCATAAAGTAAATTCCTCAAGCTTGTGGAAACATTCAAACTCTCAGGAACACAGAATCTCCCAATCAGTAATGGCTCACTATCCCCATCTTCTGGTGCCCCTGTCGCACTGCAGTTACAGTCCCTCTCACCATCTCCATCTTCTGGTGTCGCTATTTTTTTTAGAGATTCTTTTGGGCCTCCTTATCTCGAGAGACAATGGATACGCGCCTGGAGAGATATTTTTTAGAGATACAGCACTGAAACAGGCCCTTTGGCCCACCGAGTCTGTGCCGACCAACAACCACCCATCTATACTAACCCCACAGTAATCCCACACTCCCTATCACCTACCCACACTAGGGGCAATTTATCTATCACCTGCAAGTCTTTGGATGTGGGAGGAAACCGGAGCACCCGGAGAAAACCCACGCAGACACAAGGAGAACTTGCAAACTCCGCACAGACAGTACCCAGAATCGAACCCGGGTCCGTGGAGCTGTGAGGCTGTGGTGCTAATCACTGCGCCACTGTGCCGCCCATCTTACGACAGTTGTTGTCCTGCTCTCACTATCTCCATCTGCTGGTGTGCTTGTCTCACTGTATTTTCGGCCCCTCTCACGATCTCACTATCTCTGTGATTTGCAGCTTTGTCCATTTTGCTGTGGGTCCAGTGTGGATTTCGTTGAATCCAGCTGAGCTTTGCAATGACGCCCTTGTGATAAACAATTCATGCATCTTCTGCAGAGCAGGTCCCGCCTCAATAGATCAGATTATCAATCTCAGGAGCAATTTAAAATTATTTCCGGGCTCAGTGCTGTGAAAATAATATTGACATTCTGTCCTGTGGGAAGTGTGGGGAATGGAATATGAAATGGAATTTAGCTCCAGTGATTGAAACCCTTCAGCTGCTTCTCTGATTTCAGTAATTTAACAATGAGATTGAGAGGGTATTTCACTGCTTTCTTCAGTTCCTGTCTGAATTTAGTCTGGGTCACTGCGTAAATACATGTGTTGGTGCAGCAACTGAGAATCTGCAGCATTATTGATGTGTGATCTGAGATATAGACAGGGTCAGTGTAGGAGGAATAATACCGAATATTTGCAATTCGTGCATAAATGTTAAACACAACCAGTGTCATCCATAACAGTACAAAACTGCCGGATATACTGAAGAGTAGAATAATTGATTTTCTGCGATTCTCCAGCTCGGGGTCCTTATTCTTTCCATAGCTGTGGCCCCGAAATCCCCTGCGGATTTTACTGGAGAATAAAATCCGTCTGACAGTCAGAACATTGAGCAGCAAAATCAGAAAGAATGGGACACAAGGTGTTAAAATGAGGTCAAACAATTCAAATGCCCCCCATATTGGGGAAGTAAAGAAGTTTGGTTTATAACGACAACCCATGGGAACATTATCAATAATGTAATATGGTTTCTGTGTAAAGTACCAGGGGACAGACTCTAAACAGCCCAGCACACACACTGTTCCTCCAACCACAGCGGCCGTTTTCTCGCTGCAATATTTTTTTTCAGCTTCTCACAACAAATGGCCACAAATCGATCAAAGGTGAAAGTGACTGTAAGCCAGACAGAAATATCTGTGGCTGCAGAAATCAAAATCCTAATGAGAATACACACGGGACTAATTCTCAGGAATGAATCTCGGAAATAAATTGCAACAATCCAATTCAATATGGGTTCAGTGATCACGACCAGGAGATCAGCCACTGCCATTCCCACCAGGTAGACAGTGATACATTTGGAGAGACCGCACTTTCCTCGGGACAGGATCACAATCGTCACCAAGTTAACTGGAAGAGAGCGAAAAGCAAGCAGAGAAATTACTGATCAGACTTGGAGACAAAGCAGCAGTTTGACAGTATCTCGGCTGTAATTTCCAGCTTTGTTGCTGCAGCGATCGGTGGAAAGTGATTCATTGATCTGGGAAGTGCTTTGCCACAGTGAAATGTTTGAAAACACAATTATAAATAATGAATTGGGAAATTGACACAGAATGTGAATAAAGTCAGCACCGGATCTACTGGAAGTACTGAGTGAGGTTGCAGTGCCAACCGGGGAAATAGGAAAGGGTTTTACAGAGATGAAATTGGGTTATTGGCAATTTATCTCCAGACTGTTGGTTGGAAAGGTTTGGGGAGAGCGGGATGTGTAGCTGGTTTGTTGCTGTGGGTTCAGAGAACCCACAGGAACTATTACCAAATGGGAAAAGGCTGCAAACTGCAGCGCTGAGTTTGAGTATTAGCCATGATCTGGAATGGGGGAGCTAGCTTGAGGGGCTGAATGGCCTCCTCCTCCTCAGATGTTCCTATATTCCTGTCAGATTGGACGAGGCTGCCGGAAGTGGAGCCAGTGAGTGAGATTGGGAGGGAGAGAAGGAAAAGGACATGTTGGGGCTGGACGGCAGACTGGAGCAAATGGGTTTGGGAAAGTGGATAAACTGAAGCGATGGATGAGGAGACTGAGGATTTAATACAGTGAGAGGAAAGGCTGAGATTCACGGGGAGAGTCTGTAGCAGAGTTTTAGAGGAAATCTAATCTATAGATCCCAGTAATACAACTCCATTAATACATGCCAGCAATAAACCCTGTGGTCATTCGAGTTGGAGAAAAGTTTACTTTTTATACAATATAGTCAATATATTTAGTTTGTACATGCAATTAAATATAAATATAAATATTTTCTGATATCAGCCTTGCTCTTTATTGAATTCAGCAGTTACCGAGATTTTAAAGTGCGGTATTTAAATAATGAATTACCATCAGTGAAGAACAGATTCAGTCACTGAGTAAAGAATAGGACTTTTCAACAAAACAAAATGAGGACATGTCAAAAATCAACACAGAGGATCGAGTATAACAGGAAAATGAACACAATATGACAACAGACAACTTCAACTCACAGTTTCTCTCATTAATTGTTCTGGACAAAGAACAAAGAACAGTACAGCACAGGAACAGGCCATTCGGCCCTCCAAGCCTGCGCCGATCTTGATGCCTGCCTAAACAAACACCTTCTGAACTTCCGGGGCCCATATCCCTCTATTCCCTTCCTATTCCTATATTTGGCAAGATGTGTCTTAAACGTCTCTATCGTATCTGCTTCCACCACCTCCCCTGGCAGCAACTTCCAGGCACTCACCACCCTCTGTATAAAAAACTTGCCTCGCACATCCCCTCTAAACTTTGCCCCTCGCACCTTAAACCTATGTCCCCTAGTAACTGACTCTTCCACCCTGGGGAAAAGCTTCTGACTATCCACTCTGTCCATGCCGCTCATAACTTTGTAAACCTCTATCATGTCGCCCCCCCACTTGCGTCATTCCAGTGAAAACAATCCGAGTTTTTCCAACCTCTCCTCATAGCTAATGCCCTCCAGACCAGGCAACATCTTGGTAAACCTACTCTGTACCCTCTGCAAAGCCTCCACGTCCTTCTGGTAGTGTGGCGACCAGAATTACACGCAATATTCTAAGTGTGGCCAAACGAAGGTTCTGTCCAGCTGCAACATGACTTACCAATTTTTATACTCTACATTCCAGCACTTGATAGTGAATAATTTACACTGCTGCTTCTTTCTCTTTTTCTTTACTTCTGATTATCTCTTTCCTCGGTTTCGTTCTCGCTGCTCCTTTTCTCCTTCCCTATCTCTCCGGAGTACTCGCACCCTGCAAAACCGTTACTTAATGCTACTTTTCACGTACAATTTATTCAGAACATTCTGCGCCTGAGTTCGTTTCACCTGCCCCATGTTCAATGATTCTATTCTCAGAGTCAGTTTGCTCAATGGTGAAACCTCTGTGAATAATTTAATGTATCTACAGATCATTCAATTCTCCACCTGTTCACTTACACTCTTCACATAATCTGCAACGCAAGGAATAAACAGGATCAAAAGCTTCTTCCAAAAATACCTTAGAGCAACTGAAATTCCTTCTCCTGGAATTATAAAGTAAATCGTGATAATGTGGAATTGCCTAATTACTAAAACACACACATCAGCACTGCAGCTGATAACCTGCAGATAAATTGAAAAACTCGTGATTCCAACTGATAGAGTGTAAACCAATAAAACATCTCATCAGTACTTTCTATTTTGCAATGTCGTCCAGTGACAGTGAAGGTCCACAGTGAAGCAGAGAAGGAGGGGTAAAGTGTCAGCAGTAAACTCAGTTCAGTAGCCAGACCTCTGAAGCAGCGTCAGACACACTTAGAATGAATAAATATTTGATAACAGTGATAACCAATAAATACATTAAAATCCCAGTTAAAGTGAGCCATGTTATTGTGGAGGAAGGACACTGGATCACTGAGACCATGAGATGTCTTATTATCATTCACTGAATAAAACAAATCATAAAAATATTCAATGACCTGTTAAATCCACATCATGAAACTGTTAAAAGCTCCTGACGGTCTGGTTCTTGATCCTAATCGAGACACCTGATGCAAATACATTCAATCCACAGAATAATCCAGTAACAATGCCACGGTTATTTAAAACAATGTCATTAAAGACATAATACAAGTCCTGAAAGACTGAAAGAGTAGACATTGAGGAGATTCTGTCAATAAATTGCTGGAAAAGAACAGGCGGCTGTGCAACACACACAGTGAGAAATAATACCGAGTACAGCAGCATAGTTAATGACGATTTACACCATTAGAAGTTGAGATACTGGCTTACCAGGAACTCCAATTGCTGCAACTACTGGATAGTAAATGTCTTCTATCTGAAAGATCACTGGATATCCCATTTCTGTGAGAAGCAATGACCTCTGTTAGTCTGGAATCCACAGCTCCAGCAGGCATTCTGAGCTGATCCATTCCAATGGGTCCTGATTTATACAAGGGATAACTCTCCACTGACACCTTTATACCCCTGATCAGTGCTATTAGTTACACTCACCTGAACAAACACATTACATCAGCAGCTTTGACTTTGATGTAAATAATGTGGTGAATAAAATACAATCATTTCAATGTCAATGACATTTTCTTAGTAAGACCTCTCTCGGGATTAAACCTGAAATCTGTACTCATACCGGATGGATGCTACAATTATGTGTGGCGTCATTTATATTTTCCATATTATTGTTTTGACCTTGTTCACTCTTGGCGTTTCTACTGTAAGTATAACTGATCTGTCTGCAGTGGACACTGAATCAACGGACAAAAGAAATCCCGTTTCACTCTGTTCCTGCCTTTACCCAGTTAAAACGTGAAATTTGAGTCACTGATTCGGGAACATGATCAGGGTTACAGCCCAGAAACTACTATTGGTGATATTAGCGGAAGACTCCAGACACTTCCATTGAAGAGGCAGTCGCATAGTGATAGTGTCACTGGACTAGTAATCCAGAGACGCAACCCAATGGCCTGGTGACTGGGGTTCAAAGCCCACCAAGGCAGCTGCTGGAATTTAAATTCAATTAATTAACCAAAGTCTGCAATTAAAAGCTGATCTCTGTAATGATGATATGAAACTATCTTTGATTGCTGTAAAAAAAAACATTTGTTTCGCTAATTCCTTTCAGGGATGGAAATCGGCCATCCTTTTCTGGTCTGCCCTCCATGTGGCTACAGACCAAGAGCAATGTGGTGGACTCTTAATTGCCCTCTGAAACGGCCCAGCAGGCGGTCAAGGGCAACAAATGCTGACCTTATCAGCTGAGCTCACATCATATGAAAGAATAAAAGAAAAACTTCTCTCCTCTATTTCACTGCAGATCTTTACCTGTTTATTCTAAAGCAGTTAATGGCACCGGTGAAATTAAAACTGTGCCAACTCCTGACCTATTTGCTCCAGTTCACTGCTGACCAGACACCCAAATTCCACCTTCTCTCACTATCTGTTGCTCCAAATCCCTGCTTCCATGTCCAACTCCTCTGCTCTGCACAGAACAAACCCCGTTTCTATAGTCTGCCAATGTAACTGACGTATTTCATCTCTGGTACCAATCCCAGCTTCTACAATCACCGATGAAACAATATTTAACTTAACTTAACACCTCTGGAAAACCTGAAAGCTCATCAACTTACATCGTGCATCATTCAACACATTGAGACACAAATAAAACTTTTTAACCTCCATTGTTCCTTCCCATTCCTTTCCCATATATGACCGAGGCGAATCCCCCTGGAAGACAGTTCAAATGACAGCGTCACTCTGCTTTGTCTTGGGTAGAATGGACACTGTCAGTTTTGGAGCTCAGACACTGTTTGCCCATGAACAGTCTGACTACAGAAGGTGTAAGCACGGCCCCTGACAGAGTCCTCAGCGGACATCCATTCATCAACAGTTTACAACAAGGCCACCAAGTCACTTTCAGCAGTGGGAAATCGTTCTGTTTCTTGCCCTGACCCCAATCACTCAAAACTCATGAACACATTCCAGTCTCACTCCCTCGCCGCTAATCACTGAGAGCTCAGCACAGTCAAGCATCTGCTCCAATTGCTTTCCAATCTCGAGTGCTACACACCAAACTAGCTGTTGAATTCATCCATTGAGCTACTGGAGATTGGACTCCTGAGTCCCACTCTCTGACTGCTCACTCAGCTACCTCACAGATCCTACATCCAGTCGCTTTGGTAGAAAAGTGTTTCACCACTCACCAAAACCAGTGTTAAGGGGGCTCTGCCCGTCATAGTGGGATCTGCTTCGAGACATGAGAGCTGTAAACAACTACGACTGAGTATCTTTCTCCAGCTCACAGAAGTCCAAACCGGGAAGCTTTGAATGGGAGTGGACACAGAGGCTGGGAGGAAATGAGGCGGTCACCACAACTAAAGTCACAGCACTGAGTTCTGCACAACGGTCAGTGAGATACTGATGAGAACATTGCAAGGTCCAAAATGACAGCCTTTGTATATTAGGCAATGATGACAGAATGGCATTACTGGTTCAGTAGGGTGTACATGCTGGCTGCCTTGAGGACTTCTGTTTTGGAAATGCAGTCCTGCCACCTGGTGCCAAGGATTCTCCAGAGACAGTGAAGATGGAATGTGTCGAGACTTCACTCTTGTCTGACATATATTACAGAGAGATGCAGTACCAAAACAGTTCACGCTGACCATCAACCACCCATTTATACTAATCTTGCATTAATCCCATCTTTCCTCTCACATACCCACCTTCCCTCAATTCTCCTACCACATACGAGGAACAATCATTTACAATGCCCAATTTACTTATCGAACTGCAAGTCTTTGGCAGGTGAGAGAGATCTCGAGCACCCAGAGAAAACGCACACAGTTGCAGGGAGAACTTGCAAACTCCACACAGGCAGCACCCAGGACCGACCTGGGTCACTGAAGCTGTGAAGCTGCGGTGCTAACCATCGCAATTGCGCCACAACTGACCAGCCCTGGCTGCCGTGGAGCAAGTTTTTCAGGACACACGCTTGAAACACTCGGTGCTGGCTAAGCCTAAGTTGAAACATTCGGTGATGGCTAAGCCTAAGTAGGTGAACTCTTGAACTTCTTCCAGAGTATGGTCAACGATAGTGTTGGATGGAGAATTTCTGACGTCCTGTTCCATGATGTTTGTTTTCTTGAAACTGATGGTTAGGCCTAATTCGTTGCAGGCAGCCACACGTCTGTCGATGAGTCTCTGCAAATACTCTTCTGTGTCGGATGTTAATGAAGCATCATTAGGAAAGAGGAGTTCCCTGATGAGGTCTTTCCTTACTTTGTCTTCGCTCTAAGTCGGGCAAGGTTGAACAAACTGCCACCTGATCATTTGTGAAGAAAAACTCCTTCTTCTGAAGGCTTAAATGCATGAGAGATCAGCAGTGAGAAGAAGATCACACAGTGTGGTTGCGAGAAGTCAGCCCTGATTCATAGCACTCAGAATGGGAAAGGGGTCTAATAAGGCACCGTTATGCTAAATTGTGCCTTCCATATTGTCATGGAAGGAGGTGATAATGCTTAGTAGCTTTGGTGGACATCCAATCTTTGCTATTAGTCTGATGAGACCACGTCTGCTGACGAGGTCAAAGGCTTTGCTGAGATCTATGAAAGCAACGTAAAGGGACATACATTGTTCACGGCATTACTCCTGCAGCTGGCGAAGGGAGAACAGCAAGTCAGTAGTGGATATCAGAAGATCTTACACAAATCCACGACATTCAGAAGACCACCATCGTTAACAATGAGCTGAGCCGACTCAATGTGGACATTGCAGAACTTCAGGAGACACGCCTCCCTTGCTGTGCATCAATAAGGAAGCAAGACTACACCATCTACTGGCAGGGTTGGGATCTAGAAGAACCAAGGCAGCATGGAGTGGGCTTCGCCATTAGAAAATCTTGGCTCAGCATGATAGAGCCACTTACAAATGGCTTGGAATGCATACTGCCCATCCGACTGCTCACGCCCTCTGGTCCAGTACACCTACTCAGCATCTATGCTCCAGCACTCTGCTCCACACATGAAGTTATCGACCAGTTCTGCGAGGAAGTCCATAATATGTTATTAGCATTCTTACTACTGAACATTTGTTCCTGCTGGCGGACTTGAACGCAAGGGTTGTGGCTGACCATGACTCGTGGACCTCCTGCTTTGGGAGCTATGGCATTGGAGAGGATTTGTCAGCTGCTTGGGACTCTAAGCTGTGGAAATATGCTTTCTAGCATCAGCAACGATTTCCGTTAACAACTGCTCGTGGAACGCCACTGTTAAATTTTTGTCTCCCTCTACCGCCGTTCACCTACTGAGAGAATTTCACTGTTGCCATATTTTAAGACAGTGCGTTGATTTTTCTGACCAATTTCACCATTCATTTCAGAGTCAGCCAGAGACCGGCCAAATCCTCAGTGAGGATTCCACAATCTACGCAACAGTGAAGCTGTAAAGCATTTGCAGGTCTGCTGTGCACATGGTGCACTCCATCGACAAGAAATCCATTGCTAAGCAACACGAATATTATTCGCATTTCACCCATTTCAATATTATCCAGAGAGACTGTGTGTTTACAAACAGCCATCTTGAGAAATACAATCTACAAGAGGCATCTTGCCCCACATCTGGTACGGAGTTTATGTCACATTTCAGGTGAACCACCTTTCCAAAACACGAGTATGCCATTCAACCTGTCGAACCTAATATTATAGAATTGCTTTAACATTAGAACTACCTCCATCTGAGCTCCCATCAATGTTCCACACTCAAGCCTAACCTGTACTCAGAATGTAAGCCTCTGAGACCCGGATTATTCTGGTCAGCCTGCACCCATTCTAAGACTGATAAACCCTTCTTGAGATATTCTGAACGGAACAGTTACTCCAGAGATGGTATTGCTATGCCAGCAGACGATTGAAGTATAACTTTCACCTCTTTTTATTCGCAACCTCCTCGATATTAGTCTAAATTCTTTGTAGGCATATGGACACCAATGGTAAGGCCAGCATTTTTTGCTCATCCCAAATTGTGCTTCGCATCTGTGTGGTAGGGTAGGCCATTTCAGAGGATAGTCAACCACGTTGCTGTGGGGCTGGAGTCACATGTCGGCCAGACAAAGTAAGGACGGCCTTCCCCAGAGGACAGGACTGAACCGGATGGATTTGACTACAAAATCCGACAGTCTCATGGACTTACTAATAAATTGAATTTGAATTCCAGCAACTGTTGTGGTGGGATTTGAACCTGCGCCCCCAGGACATTATCCTGGGCCTCTTTCTTACTAGTTCAGTGACTTTACGACGACGCTTTTGGCACTCCTGCACATTATAGCTGCATCATTGCTTCTGTATAACTCGGGAGATAAACGCAAGCTCAGCCCCCAATCCTAACATTTGAACAGTTGGTTAATCTGGTGAATGGGGAGGGGGAGATCCGCAATTTCGCCAAGGATAACAACCTTCATCTTGTGGTAGGAGAGTACAAACGGTCTTTGTGGTTAAAGAAACCTGTTTAATAAGCCATCACATTAAAGGCAGCGTCTCGCAACGTGATGTATTTAAAATAGATGAGGAAAATGCTTGATCACCATTCCAGCTCCTTTACAGTGACATTCCACACTAGAACGTGAATTTTCCTCTCAGAAATTGGTATTAAAGAAAGCAGATTTATTATTTACCTCCTGGATGTTAAGTTCAACCTGGGCCAAGAGACAAAAGGAAAACCTGGCGAGGAGGACCATGCAGCCCCAATGGAACACAAGTGAGTCCCTTCTATTGATACTAATGCTGATCCGTACCGTTATAACTGTGGGATTGTCACTCACCCACCCAGATTAATCTGCCATATTTTCCTCTCTGTGCTAAGGCGATGCTTAACACCCATAAACTAAAGGCGAAACTCAAATTGTAATATCATCGGGGAATGTTTCTTGTGTTTGTTGATGGGGATGCGCTGTTACTGTAATCTGCATTTAAGATGTTTAGTAATTTTATAAAACATTGTACGTTTCATTCTCCAGCAATACTGCTCTTTCATTTTCTCCATAAATGCGTTACTATTTCACAATTGACACTGTACTTGTGTTTCTCTAATGCCAACAAGAGAGAAGTGATGTTCCACAAGGATCAGTTCAGGGACCATAATTCCTAACAAAAATTTATACTATGGAATCAAAAACACAATTCCCAACTTCATGAATGTGGAGATATTCAGCATTGATAAGGGCTGCAACAAATTAAAGGAAGGCATTAACAAACTTGGAAATGGCACGCAATTCCCAAATATATTTCAAAATGGTGAAGTTTGAATTATATTTTCGAAAGAACAATAAAGAAATTGCATATTACTTGCACAATAAGAATGTAAGTGGGTTAGAAGAGCAAAGGGATTTGGGAATACAAATCCACAAATAACTCAAAGCTGTGATGTAGATTAACAAGGCCGTAACAAATGCAAACCAGGTACTAGAGTTTATTTCTAGAGGGATGACGTTGAAAATTGGAGAAGTTAATCTCACTCTGTATCAACCATTGCTTACACCACACTTGGAGCATTGTGTGCATTTCTGGTCTATACTCACCTTTGTTAGACCACACTTGGTGCTCTGTGGGCAGTTCGGCTGTCAGTATCCCTTGCTTATAACGCATATGGAGCACTGTTCATAGTTCCAGTCTCCATTACATTTAGTTAGACCTTACTTGGAGCACTCTGCACAGTTCCAGTCTCCATGTCCCTTGGTTAGACATCACTTGGTACACTGTGATGAGTTCTGCTCTCCATATTATAGAAAATTATATCAAGAAAAATCATTGGCAAACAGGATTAAGGCGATTACCAAAGCTTTTTATATGTATATAAAGAGCAAGAGGATAGCCAGGAAAAGGGTTGGACCACTCAAGGACACAAGAGGGAATATTATACGTGGAGCCAGAGGAAATGGGTGAGGTACTAAATGAGTTCTCTGCATCAGTTTTCACCCCAAGGAAGGACTTGGTGGATGATGAGTCAAGGGAAGGGAGTGTAGATACTCTGGGTCATGTCGATATTAAAAAGGAAGAGTTGATGGCGTTTCGAAAAACATTAAGGTAGATAGGTCCCCAGGGCCTGACCCCAGAATACGGAGGGAGGCAAGGGAGGAAATTGCTGGGGCTTTGACAGAAATCTTTGCATCCTCAATGGCTACAGGTGAGGTCCCAGAGGACTGGAGAATAGCTAATGTTGTTTCTTTGTTTAAGAAGGGTAGCAAGGATAATCCAGGAAATTACAGGCTGGTGAGCCTTCCGTCAGTGTAGGGAAATTATTGGAGCGGATTCTTCGGGACAGGAATTACTCCCATTTGGAAACAAATGGACTTATTAGCGAGAGGCAGCGTAGTTTTGTGAAGTGGAGGTCGTGTCTTACTACCTATATCGAGTTTTTTGAGGAAGTGATGAAGATGATTGATGAAGGAAGGCCAGTGGTGTTGTCTACATGGACTTCAGTAAAGCCTTTGACAAGGTCCCTCATGGCAGACTGGTACAAAAGGTGAAGTCACACGGGATCAGAGGTGAGCAGGCAAGATGGATACAGAACTGGCTCAGTCAGAGTATTTAGAGGGTAGCAGTGGAAGGGTGATTTTCTGAATGGAGGGAGGTGACTCGTGGTATTCGGCAGGTATCAGTGCTGGGTCCTTTTCTGTTCGTAGTATATATAAATGATTTGGACTAAAGTGTAGCTGGTCTGATTAGTAAGGTTGCAGATGATGCAAATATTTGTGGAGTGGCTGAAAATGATGAGGATTGTCAAAAGACACAGCAGGATAGAGATTGGTTGGAGACTTGGGCGGAGAAAGGGCAGTTGGTGTTTAATCCGGACAAATGTGAGGTACTGCTTTTGGAAGGTCTAATACAGGTGGAAAGTATACAGTAAATGGCAGAACCCTTAGCAGTATTGATAGGCAGAGAGATGTGGGCGTGCAGGTCCACAGGTCGCTGAAAGTGGCAACGCAGGTGGATAAGGTATTCAAGAAGGCATACTGCATGCTTGCCTTCATCGGTCGGGGCATAGAGTATAAAAATTGGCAAGTCATGCCTCAGCTGTACATGACCTTTGTTAGGCCACACTTGGAATATTGCGTGCAGTTCTGGTTGCCACACTACCAGAAGGACGTGAAGGCTTTGGAGAGGGTACAGAAGAGGTTTACCAGGATGTTGCCTGGTCTGGAGGGTTTTAGTTATGAGGAGAGGTTGGATAAACACGGATTGTTTTCACTGGAGCGACGGAGGTGGAGGGGCGACCTGATAGAGATTTACAAAGTTATGAGCGGCATGGACAGAGTGGATAGTCAGAAGCTTTTTCCCAGGGTGGAAGAATCAGTTACTAGGGGACATAGTTTTAATGTGCGAGGGACAAAGTTTAGAGGGGGTGTGCGATGCAAGTTTTTTACACAGACGGTGGTGAGTGCCTGGACCTTTCTATCGGGGGAGGTGGTGGAAGCAGGTACGATAGCGACGTTTAAGAGGCATCGTGACAAATTCATGAATAGGATGGGAGTTGAGGGATACGGACCCCGGAAGTGCAGAAGATTTTAGTTTAGGCAGGCATCAAGATCGGCGCAGGCTTGGAGGGCCGAATGGCCTGTTCATGTGCTCTGCTGTTCTTCGTTCTTTGTTCTTTGAAACTGGATTTGTTGCAAAAAACTTACACGGATACCAGTACTGTGAGGTTATATCTTCCATGAGAGGATGAACAGGCTGCAAATCCTCTTGAAAAGAGAAGTTAAATGGTGAACTAGTAGGAGCTTTTAAAATTCAGGGAAGTTTTGAAAGGAGTAAGAATGAAGAGAGAACTTTTCCACTTGTGAGGAGTGCAAATCGAGGTGACATCAATATAAGGCAACCACCACGAAATTCAATGAAGAAATGCAGGAGAAAGTTCTTTACTCAGAGAGTAGGGAGAATGTGGAACTCCCGAAACAGGGAATGGTTTGAAGTGAATAATATAGATGCATTTCATGAGCAGCTAGATAAGCACATGAGGGAGAAGATAATAGAGGATATGATGACCGAATTAGATGGGGAAGAATGGGAAGACGCTCGAGTGGAGCGTAAAGGCTAGCATGGACTGATTAGGCCGAATTGACTATTTCTGTTCCCTATATTCTCTGTAATTCCATGTAACCAGTATCCAAGTGCTCCCATGTGCACACAACTGTCCACTTTATTCCTCTTTACTTTGGAATTTACCCCAAACAGGTCTGCAGCCGAAGGTAATCGCAGGCTCACAGTAAAGGTGAATGGCAGAGACGTCAAACTGATACCAGAGATGGGCCTGCCGCATAGCTCCACATTGCACCATCACCCATCAGACACACCCAATCGGGTTATGAACTGTATTGCTGTGGTGTTCATCAGATGAGCTTCTGTTGCTGAAAGAGAAATGTGCATCAAGTGACGGGACAGGAAGACAGCAGAAAGAGAGAAAGACAGACATCGAGCAAGTGAGAAAGACTGTCAATGAAGCTGTTTTGAAGTGGAGTCACTGTTGTAATGTCGGAAACGATGCAGCCAATTTGAGCACAACAGTTGGTGAATGGCCAGATGAAACAGAGTGAATGGAAGACAGAAACGAAGAAGGAACTGAATACTAAGCAATACTAAACCTTTCTAAACAATTCAATGATCTACTCAACTTCATTTCTGCTCCTATATTGGCCACCCAGAAAGTGTTGAAACTCATTTCACTGAAGATGTGGGCAGGGCAGGCCACAGTTGGAGATGCCATGTTGAAATATTGTCTCCGACAAGTACACCTTGAAGAGCTGTGTTTAGAAGTCATTGCACTGAAGTGTGAGGTTTTCCGTCCCAGGTGAGAATCATGTCTGTTTCCAAGACCAAGAAAGTCTTGGATTATATTATTGACTTGCAGAAAAACTTGTCATCCTGGTACTCAAGATTCATATTACTGCAGGAAATTGAAACACGGATTTCATAAATGCCAAGCATGTGTTTTACCATTGAGCAACATTACCAACAAAACCAGGCTTCTATCTAAGCAGTAAATAGCTTATTCTCCCCCAGCAGTGCAGCCAGCATCTGAGGAGAGATGGCAGATGAACTGATCTGCACTGGCAAAGGTGAGAAATGTTTTGATCAAGTGAATAGTGGAGGGGCGAAGTAGAATAAAAGGCAAGGCCTGTAATCGGATGGAGGGCAGGAGAGATTAAATGAGAAAGGTTGTCATGGTGCAAAGCCAAGTAAATAAACAGATGTTTCTGGATGAGGTATAAATAATAGGACATCAGCTGTCCGAGCACAGGATTTTAAAAGTCAAGTGAGGTGCAGTGGGGAGAACAGAATAAAAACAAACCTGGAAAACACGACCAAAGTTTAAAACGAGGGCAGATGTTTTGATACAAAGAACAAAGAAGAACAAAGATAATTACAGCACAGGAACAGGCCCTTCGGCCCTCCAAGCCTGCGCCGATCCAGATCCTCTATCTAAACCTGTCGCCTATTTTCTAAGGGTCTGTATCTCTTTACTTCCTGCCCATTCATGTATCTGTCTGGATACATCATAAAAGACGCTATCGTGCACGCGTCTACCACCTCCGCTGGCAACGCGTTCCAGGCACCCACCACCCTCTGCGTAAAGAACTTTCCATGCACATCCCCCTTAAACGTTTCCCCTCTCACTTTGAACACGTGACCCCTAGTAATTGAATCCCCCACTCTGGGAAAAAGCTTCTTGCTATCCACCCTGTCCATACCTCTCATGATTTTGTACACAAACGTATTGAACTCAATATTCGATCCAGAAGGCTGTAAACTGCCCACACGAAAGAGGAGGTGCTGTTCGTCGAACTTGCATTCAGTTTCATTGGAACACTGCAACAGGTCAAAGACAGAATGATCAGAATGGGTGCAAGGAGGAAAATTATAACAATAAGCTGCAGGAAGCTCGGGATTGCCTTGCAGAATGAACAGAGGTGTTCCCCAAGGTGATCATCAAGTCTGCATTTATTCTTCCCAGTGTAGAGGAGACCACATTGTGAGCAGCGAATGTAGGATACTTAATTGAAAGACGTACAAGCAAATCGCTCGTTCACTTGAAAGGACTGTTTGGGCTTTGGACAGTGGGAAGGGAGTAAGTAAATAGAAAGCTGTTGAATATACCGTGCTTGCATGGAAATTCGCTGCAGGAAAGAGGGGAGGTATGTGGAGTGACTGAGGGTATCGCAGAGAGGAGTGGGGAGGGTGGGGGTGGGTTGGATGTGTTTGGAAAAGGATGATACGTTGATTGTGATGGAAGCTGGGGTGGAATGTGAGAAGATGGCGAACACTATCTTGCTTCTGCGAGGGAGAGAAAATGGAATAGAGCAGAAGTGTGTGAAATAGATCAGATACGGTGGAGGGCCCAGCCAACAGCAGTGTGGTGGAATTCTCAGCTGATGAGTGAGGAAGACATATTGAAACGGCTAGGATGGAAGATAGCATAGTCAGAACAGATGTGATGAAGATGGAGAAACTGGGAGAATGGAAAGGACTCCTTGCAAGAAGTGAGGTGTGAGGAAGTGTAGTCCTGAGAGCTTTGAGAGTCCGTGGGCTGATAAGGTAGTTCATTTCCCAAAGACTCTCTGCAGCCGTGGTTTCCACTGAAAAAGTCACTCACTGTGTGATGATACACCGGGAAATGTAAACAGTCTGTCGGTAAGAGAAAACCCTTCTTCTCTGCCGATTCCCTCTCACATGTGATTGCCCTGACCTATGATTTGCGTCCCTTCCTGTTGATGATTATTATTTACCACTAACAAATTGGATTAGAGACAGAATTTACCATATAAAAATATAGGAGCAGGAGTTGGCTATTCATCTCATCAAGCCTGTCCCACCATTCAATATGATCCTAGATAATCATCCATTTCAATACCTTTTCCCGCACTGTCCTCATATCCCCTTCTGTGATTTCTATTTAGAAATCTGTCGATCTCTCTTTGAAACATACTCAATGACTGAGCTTCCACAGCCCTCTGGGGCAGAGAATTCCAAAGATTCACAGCCCTCTGAATAAAGAAATGTACCTCATCTCTCTCCTAAGTGGCTTCCTCCTTATTTTGAAATTGTTTCCCCTGGTTCTCGTCTTCCCAACCAGGGGGCACATCTTAGCTGCATCGGCCCTGCTTATCCCTTTCAGTATTTTGCAGCTTTCAGTATGATCACTTCTCTTTCTTTGAAACTCGAGAGAATACAGGCCCAGTTTCCCCAATTTCTCTTCATAGGACAGTCCCACCATCCGGGTAACAAGTCTGGTGAACCTTCGTTGCACTCCCTCTATGACAATCTTATCCTTCCTAAGGTAAGGGGACAAAAACTGCCCAGTACTACAATGCAGTCTAACCAAGGTTCTATACAATTGAAGCAAGACTTCACTACTCCTGTACTCAAATCCTCTTGCGATCAAGGCTAACATACCATTAGCCTTCCGAATTGCTTGCTGCACCTGCAAGTTAGCTTTGAATGACTTATTGCAGGAACATAAAGGTCCCTTTGTGCATCTACATTGCCTAATCTCTTACCATTTAAGAAATATTCTTCCCATCTATTCCTCCTGCCAAAGTGGATAACCTCACATTGTTCCTCATTATATTCCATCTGCCATGTTCTTGCCCATTCATTAAGTCTGTCCAAATCCCCTTGACCTCCTTACATCTTCCTCACAACAAATATTCCCATCTAGATTTGTGTGATCCGCGAACTTGGAAATATTACATTTGGTCCCCACATCCAAATCATTGACATATACTGTGAGCAACTGGGGCCCAAGCACTGATCACTGCGGTCCCCCACTATTCATAGCCTGCCAACGTGAGAATGACCCATTTACTACTACTCTCTGCTTTCTGCTTGTTAACCAATCCTCAATCTCTGCCAGTATATTACCTCCTACCTCATGTGCTTTAATGTTTCTAACCAACCTCTTGTGGGGGACTTTATCAAAAGCTTTCTGAAAACCCAGGTAAACCACGCTCACCGACACCCTTTTGTCAGTGAAACACATTGATTTTCTGAAGTCATTTCCCCCCGCTGATTCATGTTCATGTTTTAATGGCGATCCTCTTCCAGGACTTGCATGATGTTTCCCCTTCATGCTCAGCTCTTCTGAAACCTCCTTCTCAGCCCTGTAAAGTTCCACTTCAATCCACCAGTCAGGGCTATGACATTATTCCTGGGCCGAAATAAGATGCCAATCCAGCAGTCTCTTGAAGGACTGACGTTTAGAACATTCTCGATTCAGTAGGAATCAAGTTGGAGAAATTCAAAGGCACAGATTCAGTCCCAAACAGCACAGAGCACTCTATTAACAAACTGATGCAGGTAATGGTGGCATAGTGGTGAGCATAGCTGCCATTTCAAGCCGTTGACCCGCGTTTCATTCTCGGCCATCACAAATTCGAAGTATTTGATGTCTTTCCATCCTAAACTCCAAGATTTGAATGGGACCTAATCTTGCTTCATTCGATACCGTGTCCAAAGGAAGAGCATCTTTTACGTTGCTTTCTTTCCCACGTCATGATAAGTTTAACTCGGTTCTTCCAGCTTTTATTAATATTTCTTATCTGACTGGAACTGTGAAACGAATATAGAAATACATGGATTCAGCAAAATCCATTGTCCCTCAGAATCTTTTCCCTCTGCTGCTTCCCGTTCCTTATTTAAATATCCATCACTCCCAGAGAGAATGATTCATCATTCAGTAAGAGCAACACCGTTGTGCTCAGTTCTTAGTGTATTTATGTTCTGTTTATTTGAAGTGATGTAAACGGTATCCTGAGAAATCAGACAGAAATACTTTTCAATGTAGAGTAAAATATAACAGAGCATATTTACAAATAGCTAAATAATGCAGGGACAGCTTTTTATAAAGAATCGAACGATTAATTTATTCTCCAGCATAAAAATGTGAAGCAATATGAAAGGAGAAGTTCCAGGCAGAAACTATTTCTTCACATTGCCTGATTATTTAGTCCTGACTGACTGTGTGAATTCACTCCGCTATGTTGCAGTTCAGACTTCCTGCAAATAGAGATCAGCAATATGCTGTACAGCGAGGTTTACAGATCATGGAGGGGCACAAGTGACATTACATTATTCAGCTTCCATTGGACGTCTCGGATTTAGAAATGCTCGGAGTGAAGACGAGCTCTTATTACATATTGTTACACCAATACTGGTTACAACTTTGTGTGAAATTAGTTGTCCTGCACGTGGGAGTGAGTTTCAGTCTTTATCACACAGTTTCTATTACTTTGTGTCAAATTAATTTTATGTCTGTCACTCTCTGGCATAGTGTGTATGTGCTGGATTAATTCAGTCTCTGTCACTCTCTGGTGGAATAATTCTGTCCCTGTCACCCTCTGGCACTGCGTACATGTTGGTTTAGAAAGATAGAAATAAAGGAGCAGGAGTAGGCCATTCGGCCCTTCGAGCATTATGATTGGCGGATCATGCAACTCAGTAGCCTGTTCCAGCTTTTGCCCCATACCCTTTGATCCCTTTAGACCCAAGAGCTATATCTAACTCCTTCCTGAAAACATACAATGTTTTGGCCTCAACTGCTTTCTGTGGTAGCGAATTACACAGGCTCAGTAGCTGCCTGTCTCTGCCATATATTGTGTGTGGCGGATTCATGCTGTTTCTAACAGTATCTGGTTCTGTGTGTGGGCGTGGGATAGATTCTGCTTCTGCCATTCTCTGCTCTATTATGTGACCGAAATACAGTGTGTACCTTTCAGTTTCTTGGATTGGATGTGAGTGTGAGATTCATTCCTCATCTGTCAGTCTCCAGTAGTGGTGTCTGATTGTATGATTCATTATGGCTTTGACAATATTTGCACAGGATGTGGATGTGGGAAAGATTCTGTGTCTATCAGTCTCTGATTCTGTATGTGAGTGGTGGGTTCAATCAGTATCTGACATTCTGTGTGCGGAGATACGTTTCCTTCCGTCTCGGTAGCATCGTTGCAGCACAACGAGGTGGCTTGGAAATTAAAACTAATCTGCTGTGCTCTGTACGCATGGTTTCGAATCCCACTCTCGTCGTTCATACGCTTTGGTCCCAAATGTTGTGTGTAAAATTGGCTCAATGGCAGAAAGCAAAGGATAATTGTTTTCTGGTTTATTAGTGGTTGGAAGGAAGATCCCAGTGGTGTACCACACGGATCATTAGTAGGTGCTCTTCATCTTGTAGAATATATTCACGGTATGGATATAAATGTAGGGGGCATGATCAAGAGGTTTCCTCACGGCACAAAAATGGTCATGTGGTTGACAGTGAGGAGGATAGCAGAAGGCTACCGGAAGATGTCAATGGACTGCTCAGGTGGGCAGAAAACTGACAAATGAAGTTCAACCCAGAAACGTGTGAGGTAATACATTTGAGAGGCCAAACAAGGTAAAGGAATACAAGATTATTGGGAAAATACTAAGTGGTGCAGAGGACGTGAGGCACATTGGAGAGAATGTCCACAGATCCCTGAAGGAAGCTGGACAGGTGGATAAGGTGGTTAAGAGGGCATATGGAAACATTTCCTTTATTCGTCGAGGTACAAGGTATAAGAGTAGGGATGCAATGCTGGAACTGTATAAATCATCTGCTGATACCGAGAGTGATCGCTCAGAGAGGACCTTGAAGGAGTACAGTATAAAACCTGCGTGAGAGTTGGGAATACGTTGAGATTAATTTAAGAACTGATGGCACAAAATCCAGCACACTGTTTGGCTTTATCTCATGAGGCATAAAAGCAGAGCCGACAGAGAGAAACTGTTCCCATTGGTGGATGGGTACAGCACCAGATCACTCATATTTACAGTGATCGAGAAAAGAATCACAAGTGACAGGAGGGAAATATTCTTTCTCCAGCGAGTAGTTAGGATCTAGAATGCACTGCCTGAGACTGTGGTGGAGTCAAATTCAAGACTGGCATTCAAAAGGGAATTGGAAAAACGCCTTAAGATCAAAAAAGATAATTGCAGGGCTAAGGGGGAATGCCAGGGAAGTGGAAGTAGTTGAATTGCTATTGCAAAGAGCTAGCATAGGCGGGACGGGTTGAAAGACCTCCTTCTGTGCTGTCACCTTACTATGATTCCATGCCCCCAAGACTCCATCACCCTTTCTGCTTCTCCCGCTGATGCCCAACTATCCGTCTTGCCCCAGCAGTGCCCAGTCTGACATTTGACGTCAGATTAGGAAAGTGAGTGGAACAATGACAGGGCATTCAACATTAAGTGAATGTGGACTGCTAGCATGACACGGCACTGGGACACACTCCCCTCTGTGAGCAGCGTTGACACTAGACTGTAATTGGCTGAGTGCATCGGCTGTGCGGTGAAAAGCGACCACAATATAACTGACGGATTAAACAGCTTTATTGATCCAAATTGTAGATACTGCGCTTCCTTTGCTTGATATCGTTCGCCTCAAAGCAACTTGGCGATGCTGGGGTTTGAACCCACGACCTCATACATACGAAGCATGCGTTCCACCACTGAGCTACATCCCCAAACATGCTGCAATTGCTCCACCATTGATTCTTTGTCTTTATCATTTCTCAGTCCTCATCAGTATCAGCAGTCTTTCCCCAGTCCTGAGACCTGTCCAAAAGTGCTGATGCCTCTTGTATTAAACAAGGGAAACGAAACTTGGCCTTTACCTTTCTACACCTTCCCACAGAAGTACTTGACTTCAGAACGCGGAGTAAATTTCATAAAAAGGAACAAAGTTTCCCCCACTCCAATTCGAGCGCTCACTATGGTAATGCAAGAGAGCATTTCTGTGGAGTTCAGAATGATCCTTGTAATTATAACTCAAGTTTGAATTACAAAGTTGTGCGCAATCTTTATAAAAGACTGTTTAAGCCCCAGTTCACATGTTGTGTCCAATTTTGGGAACTTTCGAATGGAGTCAAGGCTTAAGAGAGGATTCAGAAGAGCTTTGCCAGATTGGTATCAGGGATGAAAGGCATCAGTTATGTGGAGAGAGTGGAGAAACACTGTGTTTTCGCTGTGGGGAAGCGGAGGTTAAGGGGAAATTTAATGGAAGCGCCTAATATCATGCAATCTTGAGATGTAATCAGTGAGGAGAAACTGCTCCAGTGGCAGAAGTGTCTGAACCAGAGGACACATATTTCAGGTATTTGACAAATAGAACCAGGAGTGAAAGTAGAGAATAATTATCCAGTGAATTATTGTGATCTGGAAAACACTGGTTCACTCATGTCCTTTAGGGAAGGAAATCTGCTGTCCTTACCTGGTCTGGCCCACATGTGACTCCAGACCCACAGCAATGTGGTTAACTCTTACATGCCCTCTGAAATGGCCTAGCAAGCCACTCAGTTGTATCTAACCGCTACGAAGTCTATAAAAAGGAAGAAAACATGACGGACCACCCGGCATCGACCTAGGCACCGGAAACGACAACGGCAAACCCAGCCCTGTCGACGCTGCAAAGTCCTCCTTACTAACATCTGGGAGCTGTGACAAAGTTGGGAGAGCTGTCCCACAGACTTGTCAAGCAACAGCCTGACATAGTCATACTCACGGAATCATACCTAACAGACAATGTCCCAGGCACTGCCATCACCATCCCCGGGTACATCCTGTCCCACCGGCAAGACAGACCCAGCAGAGGTGGTGGCACAGTGGTATACAGTCAAGAGGGAGCTGCCCTGGGAGTCTTCAACATCGACTCCGGACCTCATGAAGTCTCATGGCATCAGGTTAAATATGGGCAAGGTAACCTCCGACTGATTACCACCTATTGCCCTCCCTCAGCTGATGACTCAGTACTCCTCCATGTTGAACACCACTTGGAGGAAGCACTGAGGGTGGCAAGGGCACAAAATGTACTCTGGGTGGGGGACTTCAATGTCCATCACCATGAGTGGCTCGGTAGCAACACTACTGACCGAGCTGGCCGAGTCCTAAAGGACATGGCTGGTAGACTGGATCTGCGGCAGTTTGTGGGGGAACCAACACGAGGGAAGAACCTACTCGACCACGTCCTCACCAATCTGCCTGCCGCGGATGCATCTGTCCATGACAGTATTGGTAGGAGTGACCACCGCACTGTCATTGTGGAGACGAAGTCCCGCCTTCACATTGAGGATACCGTCCATCGTGTTGTGTGGCACTATCACCGTGCTGAATGGGATAGATTTCGAACGGATCTATCAATGCAGAACTGGGCATCCATGAGGCGCTGTGGGCCATCAGCAGCAGCAGAATTGTACTCAACCAAAAGCTGTAACCTCATGGCCCGGCATATCCCCCACGCTACCATTACCATCAAGCCAGGAGACCAACCCTGGTTCACTGAAGAGTGCAGGAGGGCATGCCAGGAGCAGCACCAGGCATACCTCAAAATGAGGTGTCAACCTGGTGAAACTACAACCCATGACTACTTGCATGCCAAACTGCGTAAGCAGCATGCAATAGACAGAGCTAAGCGATCCCATAACCAACGGATCAGATCAAAGCTCTGCAGTCCTGCCGCATCCAGCCGTGAATGGTGGTGGACAATTATACAACTAACTGGAGGAGGTGACTCCACAAATATCCCCATCTTCAATGATGGAGCCCAGCACATCAGTGCGAAAGATAAGGCAGAAGCATTTGCAACAATCTTCAGCCAGAAGTGCCGAGTTGATGATCCATCTCGGCCTCCTCCTGAAGTCCCCAGCATCACAGATGCCAAACTTCAGCCAATTCGATTCACTCCACGTGATATCAAGAAACGACTGAATGCACTGGATACTGAAAAAGCTATGGGCCCTGACAATATTCCGGCAATAGTACTGAAGACCTGTGCTCCAGAACTTGCCGCGCCCCTAGCCAAGCTGTTCCAGTACAGCTACAACACTGGCATCTACCCTGCAATGTGGAAAATTGCCCAGGTATGTCCTGTACACAAAAAGCAGGACAAATCCAACCCGGCCAACCACCGCCCCATTAGGCTACTCTCAATCATCAGTAAAGTGACGGAAGGTGTCATCAACAGTGCTATCAAGCGGCACTTGCTGAGAAACAACCTGCTCAGTGATGCTCAGTTTGGGTTCCGCCAGGGCCACTCAGCTCCTGATCTCATTACAGCTTTGGTACAAACATGGACAAAAGAGCTGAACTCAAGGGGTGAGGTGAGAGTGACCGCCCTTGACAGCAAGGCAGCATTTGACCGAGTATGGCATCAAAGAGCCCTCGCAAAACTGAGGTCAATGGGAATCAGGGGGAAAACCCTCCGCTGGCTGGAGTCATACTTAGCGCAAAGGAAGATGGTTGTGGTTGTTGGAGGTCAATCATCTGAGCTCCAGGACATCACTGCAGGAGTACCTCAGGGTAGTGTCCTCGGCCCAACCATTTTCTGCTGCTTCATCAATGACCTTCCTTCAATCATAAGGTCGGAAATGTGGATGTTCGCTGATGATTGCACAATGTTCAGCACCATTCGCAACTCCCCAGATACTGAAGCAGTCTGTGTAGAAATGCAGCAATACCTGGACAATATCCAGGCTTGGGCTGATAAGTGGCATCTAACATTCGCGCCACACAAGTGCCAGGCAATGATCATCTCCAACAAAAGAGAATCTAATCATCTCCCCTTGACATTCAACGGCATTACCATAGCTGAATCCTCCACTATCGACATCCTAGGGGCTACCATTGACCGAAAACTGAACTGGAGTAGCCATATAAATACCGTGGCTACAAGAGCAGCTCAGCGGCTAGGAATCCTGAGGCGAGTAACTCAGCTCCTGACTCCCCAAAGCCTGTCCACAATCTACAAGGCACAAGTCAGGAGTGTGATGGAATACTCTCCACTTGCCTGGATGGGTGCAGCTCCAACAACACTCAAGAAGCTCGACACAATCCAGGACAAAGCGGCCAGCTTGATTGGCACCCCATCTACAAACATTCACTCCCTCCACCACCGACGCACAGTGGCAGCAGTGTGTACCATCTACAAGATGCACTGCATCAATGCACCAAGGCTCCTTCGACAGCACCTTCCAAACCCGCTACCTCTACCAACTGGAAGGACAAGGGCAGCAAATACATGGGAACACTACCACCTGCAAGTTCCCCTCCAAGTCACACACTACCCTGACTTGGAACTATATCGCCGTTCCTTCACTGTCGCTGGGTCAAAATCCTGGAACTCCCTTCCTAACAGCACTGTGGGTGTACCTACCCCACATGGACTGCAGCGGTTCAAGAAGGCAGCTCACCACCACCTTCTCAAGGGCAATTAAGAATGGACAATAAATGCTGGACTGGCCAGCTACGCCCACATCCCGTGAATGAAAAAAAAACTCAGTGAAAGGGCGGTGGAAGCAGATTCAGCAATAACTTTCAACGGGTAACTGGATAAATACCTGAAGCGGAAAATGTGCAGGACTGTGAGTAATGAGTAGGGTGGGAGTGGGATTAATTGAACGACGCTATGTAAGAGCCAGAATAGGAACAATGGGCCGAATATAGTCCAATCTGTGCGACATCATTATCTGGTGATTTTCGTGAGGGAATTTCAGGGTTTGAACCCGGCCACAATGAAGGTCAATGAATAGCCAAATCAATATGACATGTGACTTGCAGATAATAATATTCCCAACATGTTAATATATTTGTCTTTATCGATGATAGAATTTCTGGGGAGACATAGGAACATAGGATCAGGAATAGGCCATTCAGCCCATCGAGCCTGCTCCACAATTCAGTGCCATCATGGCGAATCTTCCCCTTCAATGCCTTTTTCCCACACTCTCCCCATATCCCTGTGTGTCATTCGTATTCAGAAATCTGTCAATCGCTGCTTTAAACATACTCAATGACTGAGCTTCCACAGCCCTCTGGGGTGGAGAATTACAAATATTCACAACCCTCCAAGTGAAGAAATTTCTCCTTATCTCTGTCCAAAGTGGCTCCCCTCTGATTTTGAAATTGTTTCCCCAGTTCTAGACTCCCCAACCAGGGGAAACACCTTACCTGTCTCTACCCTGTGTATCCCTTCAAGCATTTTGTAGGTTTCAAGGAGATCACCTCTCATTCCTCGAAACTCCAGAGACTGCAGGCCCAGTTTCGCCAACCTCTCTTCACAGGACAATCCCGACATCCCGGGAAAAAGTCTCATGAACCTTCGTTGCACTCCCTGTATGGCAATAGAAGCACGTCTGAGATAAAGGGAGCAAAACTGCACACAGTAGTCCAAGTGCGGTCTAATCAAAGTTCTATACAATTGAAGCAATACTTCATTACTCCTGCACTCAAATACTCATACGATAAAAGCTGACATAACATTAGCCTCCCTAACTGCTGGCTGAACCTCTATGTTCACTTTCAGTGACTTATTGACGAGGACACCCAGGTCCCTCTGAACACGGAACAATAGATCCCAATCTTTGCTGCGTCATTTGCTGATTCCCTGATCGTTTTATGGAGGGAATTCCAGGAGCTGAACCTGGCAACGATGTAGGAATGTTGATTCATATGCAAATCAATATGACATGTGCCCCAGCAGTCTGCAGCCTGGTACCTGAAGTTAGATTAGGAAAATAAGAGGAAGAGTGACAGGGCATCCAACATGAAACAGGAGCGGACAACGAGCATGACATTCGTACCCGAGCATTTTCCGGTTTGTGAGCAGTGTTGGCACTGGGCTGCTATATGCGTGAGAGTGGGACATATTCTGTATATGTCAGTCTCTGCTACTGCATGAGACGGAAGCGTTCATTCTGTATCAGTCAGTCTCTGGGACTGTATGTGAGTGTGAGATTCATTATTTATCTGTCATTCTCCGGTGGTGGTGTGTGAGTGTGTGATTCTTCTGTATCTGACAGACTGTGGTACTATACATGAACGTGGGACTCAATCTGTGCCTATCCGTCTCCAGTTCTATATGTGAGTGATGGCTTCACTTTGTACCTATCACTCTCTGGTACTTTATGTGAATTTGGGACTCATCTTGTTACCTTCAGCCTCCAGTTCGATATGAGAGTGATGGCTTCAATCTGTAGATATCAGACTGTGTTTTTGTTTAATTCTTTCATGGGATGTGGGCGTCACTGGCTAAACCAGCATTTGCTGTCCATCCCTAATTGCCCTTGAGAACTGAGTGGTATTTAAGAGTTAAACATATTGCTGTGGCTGTGGAGTGGAGTGGGCGGGGGTGGGGTGGTGGAGTGTTGGGGAGTTGCGGGGGAATCCAGGAAATGACTGAATATTACTGAATTCATGCAATTATATCGCGATTCAAATTGTACAGTTCAGGTCAGATAATAAGGAACAATAAAAATGCAGAAATTCCAGAGATAACCGTAATGTGATATTAAAACGACCGCATTGTTATGGGAGTGTTTATTTCATTCGTGTCAAACATTTTCCTATTCTGAAGACTCAATCGTTCCAGGTATGATCGTATTCCATTTAAATCTTGAAGTTTCTGATGCAAGTGAGTTCCAGGCTACGCACCAACCTCTGGGTGAAAAAAAGTACTCTTGAACTCTCCTCCAATCCTACTGCCAATTACTTTAACTCTATGCCCCATTGATATTGACCTTCCTGCTCAGTCAAATAGATCCTTGCTGTTCACTTTATCTCAGCACTTCGTAAATTTGAACACTTTCACTATTCCTCCACCCCCTTATCTTCCAAAGATCATAGCCCCAGTATACCCAGCATAAGGATGGATAGGCTGGGGCTGTTCTCCATGGAACAGAGAAGGCTGAGGGGAAATTTGAAACGTACAAAATTGTGAGGCGCCTGGATATAGTGAATGTAAAGGACCTATTTACCTTATCAGAGAGGTCAGTGACTAGGGGGCATAGACTTAAAGTGATTATGAGAAAGATGAGAGGGGAGGGTAGGGGGTCTGGAACTCGCTGTTTGACAGGGTATTAAAATCAGAAAGCCTCAATCCATTTAAAAGGTGCATGGATCTTCACCTAAAATGCTCTAACCTGCAGGGCTATGGACCAAATTCTGGAAGGTGGGATTAGACTGGGTGGCTCGTATTTTGTCCAGCACAGACAAAACGGGCCAAGTGGCCTATTTCTCTGCCATAACCTTTCTGTGATTCTATGTTTCTATTTTCTCATGGCGAAAATTCTGCAATCCTGGCAATATCTTTGCAAATCTCCTTTGTACAGCCTCTAGAAGGCTCACATCCTTCCTGTAATGCAGTGACCAGAAATATTCTCGCTACACTCCAACTAGTGTTTTCTAATGCTTTAGTATAATCTCCCGACATTTGGCCTCTATCGCAGTGTGCGAACTTATAAATGAAAGCGCAGTTAGAATTCTTTCAGTCACTGGTACAGTATATGTGCGTTGAGTTAATGTTCTGTCTGTCAATCCTTGGCAGACTGTGTGAATATAGGATTAATGCTGTAACAAACAATCTCTGATGCCGTGTATGAGTGTGGAATATATTCTGTACATGTCAGTCTCTGGGACTGTATGTGAATGTGAGATTCATTATTTTTCTGTCCTTCTCCGGTGATGTGTGAGTGGGTGATACATTCTGTATGTGACCGAATGTGGTACTTTCTGTGAGTGATGGCTTCACTTTGTATTTATCAGTCTGTGGTACTGTCTATGAATGTGGGACTCATTCTGTGCCTATCAGCCTCCAGTTCTATATGTGAGTGATGGCTTCACGTTGCAGCTATCAGTCTCTGGTACTGTCTGTGAATTTGGGACTCATATAGTTACTTTCAGTCTCCAGTTCTATATGTGCGTGATGGCTTCACTTTGTAGATTTTTAAAATTCTTTCATGGGATGTGGGCGTCACTGGAAAAGCCAGCATTTGTTGTCCAACCCGAATTGCCCTTGGGAACTGAGTGGCTTGCTAGTCCATGTTGCAGGGCATTTAAGAGTTAACCATATTACTCTGGCAGTGGAGTGCAGTGGGTGTGTCGGGGGGAGGTTTTTTTATTGGGTGGGGGTGGTTGGGGAAGTTGTGGGGGAATCCAGGAAATGAATGACTTTTACTACATCTATGCAATTGTATCACGATTCCAACGTACAGTTCAGGCCAGATTATCAGGACCAATAAAAATACAGAAGATCCCAGGATAAACATAATGTGATAAGAATGCGAACGCATTGTTATGGAGCCGTTTATTTCCATCCTGTCAAACACTTCTCGATGCTCAAGACACAATCGTTCAGGGTGGGATCGGATTCTATTAAAATCTTGGCGTTTCTGATGTAAATGCTTTAACACACACCACATTGCGATGGCCTGGAACCGAAATCGGGTCAACTGTTTAAAAGGCAGCTATGCTCACCACTACACCACCATAGCCGATTCCATTCTGCAGCTTCACTCCTTAAAGGAATATTTTATTACAAATTGTCATATAATTTACACATGAAACGGTATTTTGATTGATAGAACGATACAATTATTCTCTCTCTGCTTTTCTTAATCATTATTGGAAGGATGTGATTGCATTGGAGGTGTTGCAGAGGCAATTCACCAGGATGTTGCCTGGTATGGAACATTTAAGCTATGAAGAGAGGTTGGATAGGCTTGGGTTGCTTTCACTGGAGCAGAGAAGACTGAGGGGTGTACAAAATTACGAGGGGCATGGACAGGCTGGATAGGGAGCAGCTGTTCCCCTTAGTTGAAGGGTCAGTTACGAGGGGTCACAAGTTTAGGGTGAGGGGAGGGAGGTTTAAGGGGGATTTGAGGAAGAACCTTTTTACCCAGGGGGTGGTGACGGTCTGGAATGCCCTGCCCGGGAGGGTGGTAGAGGCAGGTTGCTTCACATCCTTTAAGAAGTACCTGGATGAGCACTTGGCACGTCATAACATTCAAGGATATGGGTCAATTGCTGGCAAATGAGATTAGGTAGAAAGGTCAGGTGTTTTAATGCATCGGTGCTGACTCGATGGGCCGAAAGGCCTCTTCCACACTGTATTATTCTGTGATTGTGTGATTCTGATTCACGCTGAATGACAAATCAACCCTAACTGCGGTCTTCACCACGCCATGTTCAATACCGAGGGAAGGTCACTGATACAATAATCCCATTCTCACACCCTGTGGACTTTCTGACAGTAATAAAAAAACAAGAAATGCTGGAAATACGCAGCAGGTCCGGCAGCATTTATGGGGAGAGAAGCAGATATAACGTTTCAGGTAGTGACCCTTCATTTGAACTGACCTGATACGTTAACTCGGCTTCTCTCTCCACCAGATGCTGCCAGAACTGCTCGGTATTTCAAGCATTTCTTGTTTTCCTTTCAGATTGCCAGCAACTGCAGTATTTTGCTTTTATTTTGGAGTTTCGGACACTGATGGGCTATTTCTAATAAGAGAAGATTAGGAGGCGATTTGATCGAGCTACGCAAACTCAAGAGGAGTCCAGACAGAGTAAAGAGGGTAAAACTGTTGCCATTGCCAGCAGGTTCAGGAAGCAGATGGCACCGATTTCAGGTCAATGGCAAAATAAAAACAACAGCGACATGGATGTCTAAATAGACCAATCAGAGTGAGACCCTGAAATAAAACACCATCAGAACTTTCAAACTGCCAATCACAGTCAGCCCCTTCACCAATCCTCCATCAGCAGTGGGCTGTGGGAGCTCCCTATTTAATCCCAGTGTTTAGGGGTTTGGGGAGATTTCCAGGTCTGAAAGTGATTTGAGGACTGTCTGATCCGGTACATTTGTACTCCAATCATTTTAATACAATTATGCAAGCAGAGCCAAAAAACATAATAACTGAGACACTTGAGTGCTTGTGTCTCTTTTACCATAGAGTGAACTCAAGACCATAATCCACTTTGATCTTAAAGCAGCTGTTTTCAACCATAATGGTGAGAGTTATCCCTTCTGACAGAATTGTAGAACTGTTACAGAGCAGAAGGAGGCCATTTGCCCCATCGTGTCCACACTGGCTCTCTGAATGAGCAATTCACTTAATGCCAACCCCCCGCCTTCTCCCGGTAACCCAGCACTTTGTTCCTGTTCACATAAGTGTCTAACTGCCTTTAGAATGCTTCTATTGAATCTGCCTCCACCACAGTCTCAGGCAACGTATGAAGACATTTTTCCTCATGTCTTTTTTGCTTCTTATGCCAATTACTTTGAAACTGTGCCGTCTCGTATTTGATGCTTTCATGAGTGGGAAGTTTGACCCTATCCACTCCATCAAAACCCCTCATGACTTTGAATACCTCTATCAGATCACCTCTCAGCCTTCTCTTCCCCAGGGAAAACAGTCGCAACTTCTGCAACATATCTTCATAACTGAATTTTTTCATCCAAGTACCATTCTCGTGAATCTTTTCTGTACTTTCTCCAATGCCTTTACATCTCCTTCGAGGGTATATTTCTCCTTCCTCAGCCACTCGATCCGGACCTCGCTGTTTCCCCACTCCTCTGGCCGATTGTTCCCCACTCCACGCTTTGTGCCACCCCTCTCTCCGTCTTCTCCCCACCCCAGCTCTGGACTGTACCGCTTCCCTCCTCTCGGCCACACTCTCCTCCCTCACCCAATCACCCCTCCCGGCATGCCTTGCTTCTTCGGGCGGCATGCAGAGAACAATTAAATGTGGGAGCGAGTGGCCAAGAGGAGGGAAGCGGCGCGGCCTAGATCTGGGGCATTGTGGGGAGGAGGGGAAGAGGGAAGAGGAAAGCGAGTTGCCAGAGAGAGGAGTGGCAAGGAGACAGGAACAAACATCCAGGAGAGTGGGGGAGAGCCGCAATGTCTGGAGCGAGCGCTTTAGTTGGGGTGACATCACTCCTGGTCAGTCATATAAAATGTGGATACCGAACTGCCTGCACATTTTATAGTCCGTCCGATTTCCTTCTCCATCGATCGCGGTGCCAGTTCACAGTCTCCAAAATGTATAATACAATGGAAATTCAATCACAAAATATAAAATGTCTCTGAAGATTACCGATAGTATCCTATACTACATACAAGTAAATTACTGGATCTCCATCCAACTTCATGCAAGGTGAGTTTGCTGGACTAACGAGCCAGAAGAATTTCCTGTGATAAATTAAGCAGCGCCAACTTTCATCCTGGCAGTGCATAAACATCGCAGACATTTGGGTGTCAGTGGAACAGGCTGCATTTCCGCATGTGCAAGTACGGCGCCACCTAAAGGTTGCATTGCCAGCAAATGCAACCTTTGCTCACAGCATCTTATTGCAGTGCAATACCTCAGAGTGCAATTATTACAGTACAGATTACAGGGCAGTTTGAGGGCTCTACCCTGCTGTTGCTTTTCACAAGACGATGTTCACTTCTGATTGCAACCGTCGTTTAACTTCCCTTTGTGACTTGGGCAAAGACTAAACTAAAAAATGATAAAGCGGAGGAAATGGATATGCTAGCTGTATGTAAAATTGATAAGACACCAGGGCCAGATGAGATGCATCAAAGGATACTGAGGGAAGCAAGGGTGGAAATTGTTGAATCACTGATCATAATTATCCAGTCTTCCTTAGACTTGTGGTGCCAGAGGACTGGAGAATTGTAAATCTTACACCCTAATTCAAAAAAGGGTGCAAAGTTAAGCCCAGAACCGACAGGACAGACAAGTTAACTTCGGTGGTGGGAAAGTTTATAGGAGCATAATTTGTGAAAGATTTAATAGTCACTTAGACAAAGGTGGATTGATTAAGGAAAGCCAGCACGGATTTGTGAAGGGCAAATCGTATTGAACTAACTTGCTTGAGTTTTTCTAATGAGGTATCAGAGAGGGATGAAGGGTGGAATGCGATGGATGTGGTGTACATGGACTTCCAAAGGAATTTGGTAAAGTGCCACATAACAGGCTTATAAGCAAAGTTTGAACCTAAGGATTAAAAAGGAAATGGCAGCCCGGATGTGAAATTGGCTGAGTAACAAGAAACAGAATGTTGGGATGAATAGTTGTTATTCGGACTGGACGAAGTTATATAGTGAAGTTCGCCATGGGTCGGTGTTGGGACCCTTGCTTTCCCTAATATATATTAACGGCCTAGACCTGGATGTACAGGGCATAATTTCAAAATTTTCGGGTGACACAAAACTTGGAAGCATTGTGAACTGTGAGGAAGAGAGTGGTAAACTTTAAGGGGACATAGACAGACTGGTGGAATGGACGGAGAAGAAGGAGGCGATCAAAAATCAAAGCCAATGGCTTAATTTCCCGTTCGATACGTGGCTCTCTGATTGGTGGGGAAAGATAATATTTGAGATCCTGTCAGGCGGCGGATTGCTGCTCTGGTCATTCCATCACGAAGGCTGTTTTGTGTGGTCACTTGGCTCCCGCTTTGGCCGGTCCTTTGCTTCCTTCCCCTCTCGACACGCCGCCTGCACGCTGTATTTCTGTATTCCTGTACAAGCAAACCCAAGGCTCTTTGGACAGTGACGCTGACAAGTTTCAGGGACTGGGTAGGTACTGAATAATCCGCGCTCTGCCAGACAGTGCACAGTCAGACACTGACAGCTAGGTTCTCTCCTGATGTGTAGGCAAAACTCGGATGGATAAATTCACCCGCACTTCATAGGAGGGAACAATGTCTGTCTCACACACAGCACTGAAGGTGTGCTCTCAGACACAGTAACTGCCCAACTGTCCATAAAGTCCAGGTAAACATTCCAGGCGAGACACTGCCCCTCCCATCTCCCGTCAGCTTTCCATCAGCAGAGTGAAAGGCAAGAGTGAGAACAGGAGAAGCCCCAGATCGAGCAGAATCCCCTTCCAATTGGTACTGCACTTTGAAGAGACAAGAGATGTAGTCTTGGCCATCACAGATATTATACCAGAGAGAGGGACATTATTAATCCCACACTTTGGAGAAGTGTCAGACAGTGAGAAACACCAACGTTCCAGATTAACCCTCTCTTGCCTGTTGAGCTGTCTGCAATCTGGCAGCTGAGGACAGTTGGTTAATACTCTCAGTGACCGTGTGTATCATTCTGATTAAATTAATCTGATACTTGAGTCATTATGAACATTTCAAACAAAGCTTGGCAGTTAACTATCAGTCATCATAAACTGGTGCATTCTCCATGGCAACGCCTCTACCAATCAGAGTCCAACTGCCAACCAATCAGCACTCTCTTCAAATACAGGATAAATTGTTGCTTCTCCTTGCATTGGTATTCTCGCCGGTATCCTTAGGCCTAATATTTATCATTCAACCAACGTTATTGCAACACATTATCGAGGTTTTGGAATATTTTTATGGGATCTTGCTGTGCAGAAACTGGCTTCCGATTTTCCTGCATCACAACAGTGACTGCACTTTCCAGAGTACGTCATTGGCTGTTCGGCGTTAGGTGACGCTCTGAGGTCGTGAAGAGGCGAGAGAAATGCAAGTCTTTCTTCACTGCTGACAATACATCCTTCCAGGAATACAGAGTCTGAAGTTCAAAGATGTTCGATTTAAATCATGTATACAAAAACTGTCTGCTAACATTATTAACAATATATCAACCCTGTTTGTTACTCCAGTGTTTCCCAAAGAATCTCCCGTGGTTTCAGCATGAGGATTGTGCAGTGTATTGTCATCAGTCAGGTTTTAATAGTTGCTCATAGTCTGTGGTCTCTCAGAGCCCGAGTCTGAGGGGTCTTACTCACAGTCTGCATTATTACTGCTGTCACAAGTGCAGTCTGGTCTACCCCACTTCCTGGCCGTGGGGCAGTGGTGGGTGGAGGAATGGACGCTGGCACGGATGCAATGATGCCCCGAGAGAGGTCAGTGTGCACCACCGGAACGGTGTCAGTCCCATGTGGCTGGGACTCAGCACTGACCGGTTGGAGAGCTGACTGGAGCAGAGCTGTGACACGGCCGAAGCCACAGACAATATCTCCTACCAGATTTCCCAAGCTGGAGGAGACGGTGCAGGTCAGAGCCTGAACATCGCCTGTTTCAGCCTCAGTCAATGATACCAGGGCGAGGGCCACCGGTTCCTGGGCAGGGGGTATCACTGCGGCGTCCGTGGAGCTGACCACAGGCTCCATGGTGGACTGCAAGGCGGTGAGGTCTTGTGGCAGAGCATCACCCAGTATCGACACAAACTCCTCCATCCCCTCAGACAGGGTGAGGCAGTTACTGGACAGGTTGTCCAGTGCCTCCAGCAGTTGATGATGCACATGGCAGATCCTTCTTTTAAAGGCTGGGCTGGTGAACTGTCCATTCTTGTCCTCTTCAGCAGAACTCGAAGCTGAGCTTGCCCTTCGGCCATCTGTCTCCTGCAATCTCATTTCCAACTTGGCCAGATTCTTCACACCAATCCTGAATGATTCACTCTCCATGCACCCTGACAACTGGACATCTCTTCCACCAGCGAATCTCGTGCTGGTGTACTGGAATCTTGGAGCCAGTGACAAAGCGTTTTCTGTTAGCGGGTTCCCCTCTATTTCATTCACAGCAGGACCCAAGTAATGGCTCAGACCTGGAACAGAGGGCTGAGGGGCAAGTGTCAGTGTGTGATGGGAATGTGAGACAGCAGCAAGATGAGGGGGCAACACAATGTGAGTACAGGGGCGCCATAACGTCCACGTGATTGTTTAAGGGAAGAGAGAGGATTCGAGAATCTGGTCTCCACCCTGTCTCAACCGGCCTCCAACACTGTCATTCTGCATTCTTCTCCAGCTGCCGAGGCATATGATGTCCAGAGCTTCTTGCTTCATCTGGTTGAGTTCCTGAAAGCAGGTGATCTTCCTGGTCTTGTGTGCCAGTTTGTCCTGTGGAGAGAGTGGGAGGGAGTTAGTGTCTGCTATCTGAGCCTGTAATCTGCAGAGGTGTAGGGGCAACTCCAGATAAAGGAAGAAAAGGTGCATTTTTATTGCACCATCCAAGACCTCAAGATGTCCCGAATGCTCTACCGTCAGTGGAGGAATTTGGAAATCTCGTCACTGCTGTAATGTAGGAAATTCGGCAGACAATCTGCCAACAGCGAGGTCCCACTTTGAGATCATTCACCAGATAATATGTTTCAGGGCAGTTTGTGGATGGATAAATGTTGGCCAAGGGAACCCAGGTGAACTCTCTTGTTCTTCGTCAAAATCGTGCAATGGGATTGTTTACACCAACTGAGAGGACAAGACCATGGTCTGACATCCAGTGCAATTTGGCAAATTGGATCCAAAATTGACTTAGTGGCAGGGAACAGAGGGTAATGTTCGATGGTTGTATTTGCGATTGGAAGCCTGTGACCAGGCATGTATCACAGGGATCGGTGCTAGGACTCTTGTTGTTTGTAGTGTACATTAATGATTTAGACGTGAATATAGGAAGTATGATTAGTAAGTTCGCAGATGACATGAAAATTGGTGTTGTCGTAAATAGTGAGCACCGAAGCCTTAGATGCAGGACGATAAAGATGGGCTGGTAAGATGGGCGGAGCAGTGGCAATTGGAATTTAATCCTGAGAAGTGTTAGGTGATGCATTTTGGGAGGACTAACAAGGCAAGGGAATATAGGATGGATGATAGGGCCCTCGGAAGTCCAGAAGGTCAGAGGGACCTTGACATACTTGTCCATAGATCACTGAAGGCAGCAGTACAGGTACACATGTTGGTAGGAAGGCATATGGTATACATGCCTGTATTAGCAGAGGCATAGAATATAAGAGCAGGGAGGTTATGATGGAGCTGCATAAAACGCTAGTTAGGCTACAGCTGGAGTATTTTGTTCAGTTCTGGGCACCACACCATATGAAGGATGTGATTGTACTGGAGAGGGTGCAGAGGAGACTCACCAGGACTGGAGCATTTCAGCTATGAAGAGAGATTGAAAATGCGAGGACTCTTTTCCTTAGAGCACAGAAGGCTGGGGGCTGGGGTGTAGGGGGTGGGGTGCGGGGTTGCGGGGGACATGTTTGAGGTATGAAAAATTATGAAGGACATTGATAGGTTAGAAAGGAAGAAATGTTTTCCATAGTGGAGGAATCACTAACCAGGGGGAATAGATTTAAGGCTCAGGGGGAGGAGCTTTCGAGGGGATTTGATGAAAAATGTTTTCACCCAGAGGGTGATTGGAATCTGGAATGCACAGTCTGAAGGAGTGGTAGAGGCAGGAACCCTCAAAGCATTTAAGAAGTATTTAGATGAGCACTAAAAACGCCATAGCATACAAGGCTGCGTGCCAAGTCATGGGAAATGGGATTAGAATAGTTTGGTGCTTAAAGGCCTTCACGGACACGATTGGCCGAAGGGCCTGTTTCTGTGCTGTATAATGCTATGACTCTATGACTATCTCACCTAGAAGGCAACACCAGTGTTAACCTAGATTGTGCTCTCAGGTCTGTGGAGTGGGACTGTAATCCACCATCTCTGACCCTATGGTCACCTACTGAACTGCAGCGGATACAATCAAAGATAAGGGCCTGCATTTATATAGCAATTTTGAAGACCAGATGAGGTTGTAAAATGCTTTATCGCCAATGAAGTACTTTGAAGTATATTCGCTGTTGGAATGGCGGAATGACGGCCGTCAATATGTGCACAGCAAGATCCCAATTACATCAATATGATTCTGACCTGATCATCTGATTTGATGATGTTGTTTGAGGGATTAATATTGGGGAGAATTGTCCCTCTGCTCTTTCCCCACATAGTGGTCATGGGATCTTATACATCTACCTGAGAGGGTTTACGGGATCTCTCTTTGTCATTGCATCAGAAACATGACACTTCTGACTGTCTTACAATTGTATGGGGACCTTGTGAGACTGCACCTGGAGTAGTGTGTGCAGTTTGGTCTCCGCACCTAAGGAAGGATATATTTCCCTGGAGGTAGTTCTAGGTTGGTACCTCGGATGAGAGGGTTGGCCGACAATGAGTTGCTGAGCAAATTGTGCTCATACTCTCGGCAGTTTAGAAGAATGAGAGGTGGTGGCTCACATTCGTACCAAGGACATTGGTAGAAAGAGGAATGAGGTCCTGTAACAAGAATTTAAGAAGCTAGGTAGCAGATTAAAAAGCAAGACCTCGAAGTTTGTAATCTTTGGATTAGCCCCAGTGCCACGTTCCAGTGAGATTTAGAATAGCAGGATACAGCATATGAATGCATGGCTGAAGAAATGGTGCAGGGGTGAGGTCTTCGTTTACTGGATGTCTGGGTCTGTTTCTGGTAAAGGTGGGACCTGTACAAGTTGCACCTGAACCATGAAGGGACCAACATCCTTGCAGGGAGGTTTGTTTCTGCAGTGTGGGGGGGCGGTGGGGTTGGGTGCGGGGGAGGTGGCGCGATGGTGGTTAAGTTAATTTGGTAGGGGATGGGATACATAGTGGAGGTACAGTCGGGGGTAATGCACAGTCAAATATAGAAGAGAAATTGAGTCAGTCTGGAAGGTGGTGCTAATACAGACCGGTTAATGCGCAAGCGAATAATGCAAGGCTACATTGCATCTATTTTGAAGCAAAAAGTCTCACTAGTAAGGCAGATGGATTGAGGGTGTCGATTAACATATGGGAATATGATATTATTGCTATCACAGAGACATGGTTGAGGGAAGGGCAGGACTGGCAGCTCAACATTCCAGGGTATAGAATCTTCAGGCGTGATACGAGTGGGTGAGAAGGAGGAGGTGGCATTACACTGTTGATCAAGGAGTCAATTACTGTAGTAAGGAGGTATGATATATTAGAAGGTTCCTCAAAAGTGGAGGGATCAATCACCAGTGGGTACCGATTTAAGGCAAGGGGCAGGAGGTTTAGACGGGATTTGAAGAAAGACAAATTCACTCAGAGGGTGGATGAAATCTGTAACAAACTGACTGAAGGGGTGGTAGAGGCAGGAACCCTCACAACTTTTAATAGGTATTTAGATGTGCACTTGAAACGCCATAGCATACAAGGCAACAAAAACAAGAAATGCTGGATTCACTCAGCAGGTCTGGCAGCATCTGTGGAAAGAGAAGCAGAGTTAAC
Organism: Heterodontus francisci; assembly: GCF_036365525.1. Taxonomy (NCBI): domain Eukaryota; kingdom Metazoa; phylum Chordata; class Chondrichthyes; order Heterodontiformes; family Heterodontidae; genus Heterodontus; species Heterodontus francisci. The sequence continues at coordinate 31,043,410 of NC_090391.1, forward strand.
GTTTCGGGTCAGTGACCCTTCTTCGGAACTGACAAATATTAGAAAAGTCACAGATGATAAACAAGTGAGGTGGGGGTTGGGCAAGAGATAACAAAGGAGAAGGTGCAGATTGGACCAGGCCACATAGCTGACCAAAAGGTCACGGAGCAAAGGCAAACAATATGTTAATGGTGTTTTGAAAGACAAAGCATTAGTACAGATTCGGTGTGAATATACTGAATATAGAACATCAGCAAGTGCAAACCTGAAGAAAAACAACCTGAAAAAAACAGTGGGTAAGCAAACTGAACAAACTAAGATGAAATGAAATAAATGCAAAAAATGTAAAAAGGAATGCAAAAAAAAGGAAGAAAAAATAACTAAAAATGACTAAAAATGAAAGTAAAGTGGGGGGCTGTCATGCTCTGAAATTATTGAACTCAATGTTCAGTCCGGCAGGCTGTAGTGTGCCTAATCGGTAGATGAGATGCTGTTCCTCGAGCTTGCGTTGATATTCAATGGAACACTGCAGCAATCCCAGGACAGAGATGTGAGCATGAGAGCAGGGGGGAGTGTTGAAATGACAAGCAACCGGAAGCTCAGGGTCCTGCTTGCGGACTGAGCGGAGATGTTCCGCAAAGCGGTCACCCAGTCTGCGCTTGGTTTCCCCAATGTAGAGGAGACCACACTGTGAGCAGCGAATACAGTATACTACATTGAAAGAAGTACAAGTAAATCGCTGCTTCACCTGAAAGGAGTGTTTGGGGCCTGGGATACTGAGGAGAGAGGAGGTGAATGGGCAGGTATTACACCTCCTGCGATTGCAAGGGAAGGTGCCCTGGGACGGGGACGAGGTGGTGGGGGTAATGGAGGAGTGGACCAGGGTGTCGCGGAGGGAACGATCCCTTCGGAATGCTGACAGGGGAAGGGAGGGGAAGATGCGACTGGTAGTGGCATCACGCTGGAGGTGGCGAAAATGGCGGAGGATGATCCTTTGGATATGGAGGCTGGTGAGATGAAAAGTGAGGACAAGGGGAACCCTGTCACGGTTCTGGGAGGGAGGGGAAGGGGTGAGGGTAGAGGTGCGGGGAATGGGTCGGACACGGTTGAGGGCCCTGTCAACCACAGTGGGGGGAAATCCTCGGTTGAGGAAAAAGGAGGTCATATCAGAAGCACCGTCATGGAAGGTAGCATCATCAGAGCAGATGCGTCGGAGACGGAGAAACTGGGAGAATGGAATGGAGTCCTTACAGGAGGTAGGGTGTGAAGAAGTGTAGTCGAGGTAGCTGTGGGAGTCAGTGGGCTTATAATGGATATTGGTAGACAACCTATCCCCAGAGATGGAGACAGAGAAGTCGAGGAAGGGAAGGGAAGTGTCAGAGATGGACCATGTAAAGGTGAGAGAAGGGTGGAAATTGGAAGCAAAGTAGCATACAAGGCTACGGGCCAAGGGCTGCGAAATGGAATTGGAATAGATAGGTGCTTCATGACTGGCACAGACACGATGGGTCGAATCACCTGTTTCTGTGCTGTATAGCTTTATGATCTCATTGACACATGTATAACTCTGAAGGGGGTTGATAAGGTAGACACTGAGAGGACCTTTCCTTTTGCTGGGGAATCTGGACACAGGACACAGCCTCAGTATTTGAAGCCAATCATGTAGGACTGAGAAGAGGAGAAATTCATTTACTCAGAGGGTGTGAAACATTGGAATTCTTCATCTCAGATGGTTACAGACACTTCTTCTTTGAGTGTTAACAGGACTGTGATTGATACTTTTCTAAACTCTCAGGGAATCGAGGAATATGGGGAGCAGAGGTAGAAGTTCAGTCATGATTGCATTGAAGGTTGGAGCAGACTTGAGGTTCTATCGCTGCTTCTAATGGCTTTAGAAAGCACTTGCTCATTGGTGCATCAAGGCTGTTTGTTGTGCTCAGGCCCTGGAGTGGACCCTGAACTCACAAGGTTTTGACTAAGAGGCTTCAGTGGTAGGAACAGAGCCGCAAAGCTATGTATCAGAATGATAGGAGGAATGAAGGTCTTCAGATAATGTGCAGAGACTGGAGAAACTTGGATTGGTCTCCTTAGAGCTGAGGTTTCCAATGGTAGATTTAATCGAGGTATTCATAATTCGGCGGGTTTTAATACAGTAAGGAAGGATAAACTATTTCTCAACTCGTGGCTACTTTTAACCAATCATGGTAAGGAGGCACTTCTGACGGTGTTGCGCTCCCTGAGTGCAGTGCGGGTGATGCTGTCGAACATCTTGCGGCACTGCACCCCCCGCCCCCTCATCCGGATTATCTCAGTCCTGGGATTCACATTGAGTGTTTACTCGTCGCAGGCCTGGCGGAGTGTCTGTCTGGGCATCTCCCTCCCGACCGTTGAGCAGAAGATTTCCTTGCGGGACCTCCACCAGAATCTCTACTGCTGCATCGCTGAATCGCGGAGCTTTGGCTTCCGACAAGATTCAGGGACGGAGGCAGCGAAGAAGCAGCGAATGCAGCCAACGTGATAGAGGAGAGAAAGGTTTAAAGAGTGTCTGTCCCGTCGGAAATCCCAGCCCCCGGAAATTCCCAACCTTCCAGCTGGGCGAGCAGTCGTCACTGCACCGCACGGTGGCTCATTGCCCCAATTCCATACAAAGACAGGCCGCCAGTCAAAGTGATTCTCTGTAACATTCAGCTTCTAAATGGGTGATTATGGGTTTTCTTTTCTACCTATATGCTTCTACTGAGTGAGTGTTGGTATTGCTATGTATCTGTTAATCTCTGATTTTGGAGTATGGGCATTTCTCTTTATCTGTGAATTTATGAATTGTAAATTTGGCTTTTAATCTGCACCTGTCAGTTTCTGGTATGAAAGGTTGCTTGATTTTGTCTATATACCTGTTAGTAAGTGGCATTTTTGTGTAGCTTTAAACTGCACATGTTAATTGATGACACGCCAGCGTTGTTTTCAGTCGACATGTCAGTCTTTGGTTTGGAGGTCTCACCTGTGTTCTGTATCCATCAGATGTCTACTTATGAGGGTGGGTTTTAACCTGTGTCTTTCAATCTGTTGTATGTAAGTACTGTTTATTATCTGTATCTGTAAGTTTCCGATGAACGAATGTGGACTGTACCGCATCCCTGTCTGTGGTTCATTAAGAGATATTTTACAAGGTACCTGCCAGCTCCGATATGTGAGTGTGGGTTGTGATCTACATCTCGCCGTTTCAAGGCGGCACAGTGGCGCAGTGGTGAGCACCGCAGCTTTTCAGCTCCAGCGACCCCGGTTCAATTTTGGGTACTGCCTGTGTGGAGTTTGCAAGATCTCCCTGTGTCTGCGTGGGTTTCCCCCGAGTTCTCCGGTTTCCTCACACAGCCTTGCAGGTTGATAGGTAAATTGGCCGTTATAAATTGCCCCCAGAACAGGTAGGGGAATTTAGGGACAGGTGGTAGAAATATGGGATTAGTGTTAATGGTCAGCACAGATTCGATCGCCCGAAGGGCCTGTTTCAGTGCTGTATTTCTTTAAAAAAAAAATTAGTACAGAGAGTGTGTTAATTGCAGAATAATGATCAGCTCTGCACAAAAGCAAAACCTGAACAGCCAGTTTGAAGCTGGCCCATGGTTAAAAGAAATAATATAACAAGGCAGTCATAATCTGATGTTTTTGAACTCAATGTTGAGTCTAGACGGCAGTAGAGTTACCCAGATTTGTCTGTTACATTCTTGTACTGAGACTGGTATTAATTCTCTGTCTGAAACTTGCTGATACTGTGTATGAGAGATGGGAATGCGTTCTATCCGTAAATCCCTGCTACAAAATGTGAGTGAGGGCTTCATTCAATAAATTGCGTATTTAACCCTCTCTGGTACTGTGTGTGATGTAATCATTCTGTATATGGTCGGTCTCTGATAATTTCTGTGATTGTAGCCGTGGGGGCGGCTGCAGGACCCGTTTTGGTGGCTGCTGCATCGGTCATGTCCGGTATTTAATGTTTCTTTCAGTCCCTAGTACAATATGAATTTGGGATTTCTTCTGCATTAGTCTGACAATGTTACTGTATATGAGTCTGGGATTCCTTCTGTACTTGTCCGTTTCTGGTACTGGGTGTGAAGGGGATTTGTTCTGTCTCTCTTCACTCTGGTGTTGTAAGTATGGGATTAATTCTGTACCTGATATAGTAGGTATTATTTTTTCTGTTTCTACTAATCTCTGGTATAACGGGTAACTGATAGTTTCTTTCTGTAGCTGTTTGCATTTGGTACTGTGCAGTAGTGGGATTCAGTCTGCATTCATTTTTCGCCTGCTTGGGAGTCATGACTTGAGCAGCGGTGTCTGGAGGAGCCGTTTCGGCGGCTGCTGTATCGGGCATGTCCGCGACTCTGCACAAATTCTCTCTGTCAGTCAGCACTGGGTCTGAAATGGAGCCTGTGATGGCGGCACTGAGAAGCTTAAAGGCAGCAAGTGGACGGGGTGGAGACAACCTGCTGTCAGCTCCAGGCTCCTGCTGCTTCTCTGTGTTCCTCGTCTGAAACTCTCCAATTCCCTTAAAATTCGGATGGAGTCATAGATATATACAGCACAGAAACAGGCACTTTGGCTCACCGGGTGTGTGCCGGCCATCAAGCACCTTTCTATTCTAATCCAATTTTCCAACACTTGGCCCATAGCCTTGTATGTCTTAGTGTTTTAACGACACATCTAAATACTTCTTAAATGTTGTACTCCAGAGTCCCAGACTAGATTTTTTGTGTTTATTGTATTTTAGTTTGTTTGTACTGTGCCCACTCACTGTTTTCTTTTTCATTTTTTGTGCTTGGGTCCAGGCTTCTCTGTTTTCTGTCCATTAACTAGTATGAATTTTACCTTGAATTCCTACTTTAGGGATGAACTAGGGAGCAATGTGTTTCTTTGGCTAGAAAGACTAGTTATTTTCCTCAAGACGATCTCGGAAATGCGTTGGCATTAGACTAACGGGGGACAGTGGTACTGCACAGGGGTGGTGGCGTCGTGGTGGTGTCGCTGGGCTAGTGATGCAAGGGCCCAGGCTAGTGCTTGGGGGACATGTTCTCAACTCCCAGTGCCTTCTTACGGAAGTGATTATTCTACAGAAAGAAAGAAATCAAGTGCAGCAATGCCCACATCCCATGAACGAATAATAAGAAAAAAAGAACTTGTAATCCAAAATCTTGGGCTAATTCTTTGGGGAGATGAGTGCAGTTTAGCTTGAATTAATAAAATCAATTAACTTTAAAAATCTGGAATTGAAGGTTAATATCAGGAATGGTGCTCTGAATCTATCATCCATTGTCGTAAAAATCCATCACTAATGGCTTTTAGGAAGGAAATTTGACATCATTACCTGCTATGGTCTACATGTGACTCCAGACCCACGGCAATCTGATCCACTCTTAACTGCCCTTGAAAAGGCTTAGTAAGCCATGCAGATGTCAAGGGCAATGAGGGATGGGCAACAAATGCTGGACTTGCCAGCGATGCCCACAGCCGTGAAAGAATAAAAACGCCTGCCCTTTCATCCACTCTCTTACACAATATTCACATCTTCACATTTTCAGGCCGAACTGTTCACTAAATATGGAGCTCCAAGGACAGTTTTTCCCCTCCGGTCAGTCTGTGCTGCGGATTCTCAGAACTATTTGTATTTTCTCAGCTCAGTAAATGTTATGGCTCTCGTGTAGATTAGGTAGTTACCCCTAAACAGTTCACTTCTGATGGGAGGTTCAATGAAGATGATGAAAGTCAGGGAGGGTTTTCATACCGTAAAGAAGAAGAAAAGGATCCCTTAGAAGCTGGGTCGGTAACCACAGAATTATAGAAGCCAAGAAGGAGACTGTTCAACCACTCCAGCCCTTTCCCGCTCTCTGGAAGAGAGATATACCTCGCCACATTTCCCTGACGTTTCTTCGTAAACCTGCATTGTTTTTTTCTCTTCAGATAATTATCCAATTTCCTGTTGAATACCACGATTGAATCTGCCTTCACCACACTCTCAGGCAGTGCATTCCAGATCCTAACCACTCACTGAAGAAGAAAAGTTGTTTTGTCATGTCACCTCTGACTGTTTTGCCAATTTACAACATTACAGAACAGGCCAACTCCCCTCTGTGCAGAATTGACGTGGTTGAGAGTGGCTTACAAATCTAGTGCGGTAAGGGCAATGACACTGCAGTCATCCGCAAACTGTAGATCATGTATGACTATGGTGTATTGTTCAGCTTTAGCAAGAGGCGACTGAGGTTAATGAGTTTTCCATCTCGGAAGAATTCAATAATCACACCAGAGGGCAGTTTAACTTTGATGATGCCAGTCACCTCTGTCAGTTAGACTGTAAATAATATTTGTAAACTAAGGAATATGTGACTGTAGCATAGGAAATTGTCACATCTGCAGTACACAATAAATTATTTGTGAAAAAAAATCCTTATGGTATTAAGAGTTACCAGGGCGTTTTGTTTCATGAGGCAGTCACACCTGGTAGATTAAGTAATTCAAATTCAGTTAGTGATCAGGGACAACAGGGTGTGATTGCAAGTGAGGCAGGTAGGGGGATCCTGAATTCAGGAGTAGAGGAGCCTCAGCCTTTGACCTTATCCAACAGGTACAAGATACTTGCTCCCTGTGTGGATGAGGAAAAGGGCTGCGGGGAGGATGAGCCAACTGACCATGGCAACATGGTGCAGAAGGCCATTCAAGAGTTGGGAGCAAAAAGACAAGTGGTAGTTATAGGGGATTCTATAATTAGGGGGATAGATAGTATCCTTTGCAAGCCGGGTCGGGAGTCCCGCATGGTGTGTTGCCCGCCCGGTGCCAGGGTGCAGGACATCTGTGACCGGCTTGAAAGGATATTGGAGCGGGAGGGGGAGGATCCATTTGTTGTGGTCCACGTTGGGACTAAAAACATAGGCAAGGCTAGGATGGAGGACCTGTTTGGGGATTATAAAGCACTAGGAACGAAATTAAGGAACATGTCCTCGAAGGTCATAATTTCCGGATCACAGCCCGAGCCACGTGCAGATTGGCTTAGGGATAAGAATATTAGGGAAGTAAACACGTGGCTAAGGGTGTGGTGTGGGAAAGAGGGATTCCATTTCATGGGGCATTGGCATCAGTTTTGGAACCGGGGGAATCTGTACCAATGGGACGGTCTCCACCTGAACCGATCTGGAACCAGTGTTCATGCGAAACGGATAAATAGGGTGGTCTCTAGGACTTTAAATTAGTGACTCGGGGGGAAGGGAAAGGGAAAACGACAGGGAGTATGATGGTAAATGAAAAGGTAAGCAGCAGGTTAACATGTGTGCAGGAGGGTTTAAGTTCAAGGCAGACGATGAAAGAAGCAGAAAGGAAGGATAACTCAGGAGTTATTATTAGAGATGTTGGAAATCATGAGGGTAAGAAAGTTAGCAGAAAGGCACTTTACCTGAATGCTCGTAGCATTCGTAACAAGGTTGATGAGTTAACGGCACAAATCATTGCGAATGAATATGATTTGGTAGCCATTACGGAGACATGCTTACAGGTTGGTCACGACTGGGAGTTAAATATCCAGGGGTACCAGACTATTCGGAAGGACAGATAGGAAGGTAAGGGAGGTGGTGTAGCTCTGATATTCAAGGACGACATCAGGGCGGTGCTGAGAGATGATATAGGTTCTATGGAGAAGGAGGTTGAATCCATTTGGGTGGAAATTGGAAAATGTAAGAAGAAAAAGTCATTGATAGGCGTAGTCTATAGGCCACCAAATAATAATATCACATTGGGGCGGGCAATAAACAAAGAGATAATTAATGCCTGTAAAAACGGTATGGCAATTATCATGGGGGATTTTAATCTACATGTAGATTGGTCGAACCAGCTCAGTCAGGGTAGCCTTGAGGAGGTGTTCGTTGAGTGCATCCGTGATAGTTTTCTTGAACAGTATGTAATGGAACCGACGAGGGAGCAAGCTATCCTAGATCTAGTACGGTGTAATGAGACAGGAATAATTAATGACCTCATGGTTAGGGATCCTCTTGGAAGGAGTGATCACAGTATGGCTGAATTTAGAATACAGATGGAAAGTGTGAAGATAAAATCCAATACCAAAGTCCTGCGCTTGAACAAGGGGGACTACAATAGAATGAGATGGACTTGGCTAAAGTAGATTGGAAACAAAGATTTTATGGTGGGACAGTTGACGAGCAGTGGAGGACTTTCAAAGCAATTTTTCAAAGTGCTCAGCAAAAGTATATTCCAGTGAAAAGGAAGGACTGGAAGGAAAGGGGTAATCTGCCATGGGTGTCCAAGGAAATAAGGGAGGCTATCAATTTGAAAGAGAAGGCATGCAAAGTGGCCAAAAACAGCATGCAACTTGAAGATTGGGAAAACTTTAAAGGTCATCAGAAAGCCACAAAAAGAGCTATAAAGAAAAGTAAGATAGAACATGAGAAAAAACTAGCACAGATAATAAAGACAGATAGCAAAAGTTTCTATAAGGATATAAAATGAAGAAGAGTGGCTAAAGTAAACGTTGGTCCTTTAGAGGATGAGAAGGGGGATTTAGTTATGGGATATGATGAAATGGCCGAGGCATTGAACAGGTATTTTGTATCGTTCTTCACAGTGGAGGACATTAATAACATGCCAGTAATTGAAAAAGAAACGAACATAGGTGAGGACCTGGAAACAATCATTATTACGGAAGAGGTAGTGTTGGGCAAGCTAATGGAGCTAAGGATTGAAAAGTCTCCTGGCCCTGATGGAATGCATCCCAGGGTACTAAAAGATATGGCGAGAGAAATAGCAGGTGCACTGGCGGTAATTTTCCAAAATTCGCTGGACTCTGGGGTAGTCCCAGCAGATTGGAAAACAGTAGATGTGACACCACTGTTTAAAAAGGGAGGTAGACAAAAGATGGGGAATTATAGACAAGTTAGCTTAACCTCTGTAGTGGGGAAGATGCTTGAGTCTATTATCAAGGAAGAAATAGCAGGGCATCTCGATAGAAATTGTCCCTTTGGGCAGACGCAGCATGGGTTCATGAAGGGCAGGTAATGCTTGACAAATCTTTTGGAATTCTTTAATGGACATTACGAGCAAGGTCGACAATGGGGACGCAGTGGATGTGGTGTACCTAGATTTCCAAAAGGCCTTCGACAAGGTGCCGCACAAGAGGCTGCTGCATAAGATAAGGATGCATGGCGTTAGGGGGAAAGGATTAGCATGGATAGAGGATTGGTTGACGAACAGGAAGCAGAGAGTGGGGATACATGAGTGTTATTCTGGTTGGCAATCATGCAATAGTGGTGTGCCTCAGGGATCGGTGTTGGGACTGCAATTATTTACAATTTACATAGATGATTTGGAGTTGGGGACCACGTGTAGGGTGTCAAAGTTTGAGGATGACACTGAGATGAGTGGCAGAGCAAAGTGTGCAGATGACTGTGAAACTTTGCATAGGAACATAGATACATTGAGTGAGTGGGCAAAGGCCTGGCATATGGAATACAATGTTAATAAATGTGAAGCCATTCATTTCGGTAGGAGTAACAGTAAAATGGATTATTACTTGAATGGCAAAAAGTTGCAGCATGCTGCTATGCAGAGGGACCTGGGTGTCCTTGTGCATGAATCTCAGAAGGTTGGTCTGCAGGTACAGCAAGTAATTAGGAAGGCAAATGGAATATTGTCCTTCATTGCTAAAGGGATTGAGTTTAAAAGCAGAGAGGTTATGTTACTGCTGTATAATGTACTGGTGAGGCCGCACGTGGAGTACTGTGTGCAGTTTTGGTCTCCTTACTTGAGAAAGGATGTACTGGCACTGGAGAGGGTGCAGAGGAGGTTCACGAAGTTGATTCCGGAGTTGGGGGGGGGTTGGCATATGAGGAGACACTGTGTAGATTGGGATTATATTCATTCGAATTCAGAGGAATGAGGGGGGATCTTATAGAAACATATCAAATTATGAAGGAAATAGATAAGATACAAGTAGAGAGTATGTTGCCACTGGCAGGTGAAGCTAGGACAAGAAGGCATAGCCTCAAGATTAGAGGGAGCAGCTTTAGGACTGAATTAAGAAGGAACCTCTTCACCCAGAGGTTTGTTGATCTAAGAAATTCCTTGCCCAGTGAAGTAGTTGACGCTTCTTCAGTAAACGTTTTTAAAGCTAAGGTCGATATCTTTTTGAACAATAAAGGAATTAAGGGATACGGTGAGAATGCGGGTAAGTGGATCTGAGTCCACGAAAAGATCAGCCATGATCTCATTGAATGGCGGAGCAGCTCTAGGGGCCGGACGGCCGACTCCTGCTCCTAGTTCTCATGGTCTTATGGTCTAAGAGGTTATTGCACTTTTGAACTGTCTGACAGAGTCTTACTGCAGTAGGGCATTTATTTTTCCCAAGTTGGGGCATGTGTAGGAATCCTAGGGCTGGATGTAATGCCTTGCACCACACCCACTACCTGAGATGGGCTAAGAGGCGGGTATCCCAAAGATGTGCAATGGTAGGCAGGCAAGGGAGCGCCCATCATCTCTGCATAACACTGCAGCTATGTTGAGAGTGGAAAGGGTCAGCAACGGCCTTCCTTTCAGAGGCGATTTGAGGCCCTTAGGAGATCTACTTACGAGGCTCTTACCGACACTGCTGGAAATCAGCCCAGTAAAATGTGACTCCTTTGGGCTTGGGAGGGCGTCATCCGTGGGCAATTTGTGCTCCACGGGGGACCATGGCAGAAAGCAATCCACCCCTTTCAAAAGCCCATCTTCCTGCCTCATGACCGGTGCCTGCCAGACTGGCCTCGGTGACCGCGCATCACTTAACTGAATTCCGGCTCTGCAGTGGTGGACCTGGTTCCAAAGCCTCTGTAATACCAGCATTAGCCACCACTCCCAGTGGAGCTGCCTGTACAACTAAGCTGCCTGCCAATAAGTGGCCGACTGCTCAAGGGGACAGAATCACAGACCGAAAATAGACTGCTCGTGGAGAAGTGGTTTAGGGCCAATGAGGGCTGGAGGTGGAATTGGAACTTGGAGGAGAGGAATAATGGACTTTTGAGAGGAGAGCAATGTTCCCTTTAAGGTGCATGACCGTGTAGCAATCTTGACTGTCATCGTGTCATAGAATCTTATGATGACAATATAAGTAGATAACGTTTGCTGCCAGACAGAGTAGTGAGCACAGAGTGACCTGGGAGTAGATGGTTTCATGAACAGAGTGCTAAGGCAGGCATTTGGTGCAAATGGGAATTTGGTGCAGAGTAATAGGGATGTGTTGCTTTTATTTTTGTTCTGCCTCCAGTAGTTGGTGAGTGTTCTTAGATTGTCTCCAAACTAGGTTTCTGTAACTTGCTATTACTTTAGCTGACTAAATAACTTTGTAATGTTATCAAATAAATAATTAACGTTCGACAGACACGGCAGGGCAGACGGTGTGCTATGACTGCAGCATGCTTGAGTTTCTGGAATACATTGCAATCCCGTGCAGACATATCTGCGGTAAATGTGAACAGCTCGAGCAACTTCAGCTCAGAGTTGCTGAGCTGCGGCCTGAGCCACAGACATTGCAGGGCATCAGGGTGCAGGGAAGGTCCATGTAAATCTGGTTCAGGGATGCAGTCACTCCCGCCAGGTTAGAACATAGAACATAGAACAGTGCAGCACAGTACAGGCCCTTCGTCCCACGATATTGTGCCGAAACTTTAACCTACTCTAAGATCTAAGTAACTACCTACCCTTCATTCTACCATCACCCATGTACCTATCCAAGATTCGCTTAAATGCCCCTAATGTATCTGCTACTACTACCACCACCGACAGCGCATTCCACGCACCCACCACTCTCTGTGTAAAGAACCTACCTCTGACATCACCCCGAAACCTTCCTCCAATCACCTTAAAATTATGACCCCTGGTGACAGCCCTTTCCACCCTGGGAAAAAGTCTCTGACTATCCACTCTATCTATGCCTCTCATCATCTTGTACCCCTCTATCAAGTCACCTCTCATCCTTCTTCGCTTCAATGAGAAAAGCACTCGCTCCCTCAATCTTTCTTCGTACGACATGCCCTCCAGTCCAGGTAGCATCCTGCTAAATCTCCTCTGCACCCTCTCTAAAGCTTCCGCATCATTCCGATAATGAGGCGAACAGAACTGAACGCAATATTCTAAGTGTGGCCTTATAGAGCTGCAGCATAACCTCACGGCTCTGAAACTCAATCCCCCTGTTAATGAAAACCAACACACCATACGCCTTCTTAACAACCCTATCAACTTGGGTGGCAACTTTGAGCGATCTATGGACATGGACCCCAATATCCCTCTGTTCCTCCATACCACCAAGATTCCTGTCTTTAAGCCTGTATTCCGCATTCAAATTCGACCTTCCAAAATGAATCACTTCACACTTTTCCAGGTTGAACTCCATCTGCCATTTCTCAGCCCAGCTCTGCATCCTGTCAATGTCCTGTTGCAACCTAGAACAGCCTTCCACACTATCCACAACTCCAGCAACCTTCGTGTCATCAGCAAACTTGCTAACCCATCCTTCCACTTCCTCATCCAAGTCATTTATGAAAATCACAAAGAGCAGAGGTCCCAGAACAGATCATTGTGGAACACCACTGGTCACCGAGCTCTAGGATGAATACTTTCCATCTACTACCACCCTCTGACTTCTATGGGCCAGCTAATTTTGTATCCAGACAGCCAACTTTCCCTGTATCCCATGCCTCCTTACTTTCTGAATGAGCCTACCATGGGGAACCTTATCAAACGCCTTGCTAAAATCCATATACACACCACACCCACTGCTCTTCCTTCATCAATGTGTTTTGTCACATCTTCAAAGAATTCAATAAGGCTTGTGAGGCATGACCTGCCCCTCTCAAAGCCATGCTGACTGTCTCTAATCAAACCATGCTTTTCCAAATAATCATAAAATCTGTCTCTCAGAATCCTCTCCAATAATTTGCCCACTACCGACGTAAGACTGACTGGTCTATAATTCCCAGGGTTATCTCTATTCCCTTTCTTGAACAAGGGAACAACATTTGCCACCCTCCAATCATCCGGTACTACTCCAGTGGACAGTGGAGACGCAAAGATCATCGCCAAAAGCGCAGCATTCTCTTCCCTCGCTTCCCGTAATATCCTTGGGTATATCCCGTCTGGCCCCGGGGACTTATCTGTCCTCATATCATTCATAATTTCCAGCACATCCTCGCTCTTAACCTCAACCTGTTCAAGCATATCAGCCTGTTCCACGCTGTCCTCACAAACGACCAGTTAGGTAGAACTTTAGAGTTGTTCAATATTTAGGACAGCTCTAATCAATCTGTCGATGAGTGTATTCAAGACTGAGGTCAATAGATTTCCTGGTACTGCAGGCATCAAGGGATATGGAATTAGAACAGGAAAGAGGAGCTGATGTGGAACTTCAACCAAGATCTCAATGACTGGCGAGCAGGTTCCAGAGGCCATCTGGCCTTGTCCTTCTCCTGTTTCTTATGGGATTTTTGTGGGTATTGTGAAAGAGAAATTCCGACTGCCCTGTAGTCTCCTTAAGTCCTACTATTGTCGAATTATAATATTGTTGTAATGTTAATGCTATGTCCAGACTAGCCAAGAGGGTGTGGGAAAATGACGCACTGACATGGAACACAAAAGTCCGAGTCTTTCAAGCCTGTGTCCTCAGTCCCTTGCTCTATGGCAGCGAGACTAAAGAGGGGCGAGTCGAAGAGACTGAGCAGTGGCAGGAAAAAAGGCAGAAGCGCAAGGAGAGAGCCAACTGTGTAACAGACCCGACAACCAATATTATTTGCAGCGCCTGTGGAAGTGTCTGTCACTCTAGAACTAGCCTTTCTAGCCACTGCAGGCGCTGACGCACAAACCACTGACCACCTCCAGGCGCTTCCCCATTGTCTCTGGAGACAAGGATGCCAAAGAAGAATGTTACCCGCCGGCCTTTGTCCTAAGTAGCGAAGTTGAAGTTAATGGAAATGCCCACGAGGCTGTGAGAGGCAGGCTGGCCTGAACGCAAAAGCAAACTACAGAGTGACTTTTTTAAAATAATGCATTGAATTATTTGATAATGAAGTGTGGAATAGTTAACACTGCAAAGGAAAACATCTGTGCTTACATTTCATTTTTAAATAGGTTTCTTTTAGAAGTAGGAGATTGACTGGTATAAATATTGGGGAGGACAGATTCATCGTGTTTTAAAATGAGAAATTGTTAAGTTCTTGAAGAGAAAAATGCAGGACGGTGTGAAAAGGAACGGGAAGAGGGATCAACTGGATTCCTCTTTTAGAGAACCAGCATGCTCTCGACCGTCCAAATGCCCTTCTTCTGTGTTGTAACTATTCTGATTCTATGACACTCAATTGTACTCAGTCGAAGACAGACTTCTCATATAAGTCAATTACATTCTCCTTATTTGGATGTGTTCTTCAACGATATTATACTTATATAATACAGCATTGCTTGGAACCGCACATGGATACTCTAGGCACAATGTGTTTCACTTTGTAAAGGACTAACAGTCTGAGATCATTTCTATAACACATTTGAATCCTTGAATTAAGTCTGCATTATTCAGTAGCAATTACGGTAAGTAAGTGTTCGTTTCAATACCATTAAATGAGGTTTCTACTGATAATTCCTGATACTCAATGGGAGGAAAATAATTGCTTTGGGAAGCATGTTATCCATGAGCATGGATCCACAAACATTTCTATGCTGTAAATGGCGCTTGTTCCTGATTTCTATGGCATTTACTGTGTTAGGATCGACGTTGGAGAAATGTACTGTTTTTCTCTAGTTCACTTCGCCATGGGCCACAACTTATATTCAAATGTTTTACCCATTTACTGATATTGTCAATTATATATTTTATCAATGTTAGTTTCAGAATTTAAAAAAATGCCAGCAGGTTTCACATTCAATGATTAATATTTGGTCATTTGTTCCGCCTTCCGACACCATCTTGATGTTGTCTTCGAGGCAGCAACTGGCTCGCTGTCCCAGGCAGACCAACGATGTCCTACTTTACTTCGCTGCCACCTATACTGATCCAAAGCCTGTCCCCATATTCTGTGAAGGTTCCTTTCTGATACCTATTATGGTAACCAAATTTCAGAATGAGTGAAACAATTCTCCTGGCAGCACCTCTATCCAATTCATTACTATCTCAAGGTACCTCAAGAGATATGTTAACAAGGCATTTTTAAATTATTTTTGTATTCTTTCATGGACGCAGGCATTGCTGGCAAGGTCAATATATATACTCACATATACTCCAGACTATGTAACAGCGACTGAAATCCTTCCCCAAAGGATATTAGTGAATCAAATGAGTTTTTACAATAATCAATGACAGTTTTATCGTATTATTACTGGGACTAGTTTTTTTTATCATTCCAGATTTTTGATCAATCAATTGATAATTTAATTTAAATTCCACCAATTGACATCGTGTGATTTTAATCAACAATCCAAGGGCCTGTACATCTGGATTACGAGATTAATGATATTACCACAACTCCACTGCCTCCCCAAGATTTATGCGACAAGATCAACGTTAGGACCAAATGTGAAGTTGAAACCAATATTAAAGGTTTATCATGTCCGACAAACTTGGTTGCATTCTCTGATGAAGTAACAGAGGGTTGATGAAAGTTGGCTGTTTCTGCTGTGTAATTGGATTTTGAAATGGCGTTTGATAAGCAGCCATGAAATTGACGTGTTCGCAGTTGTGATATTTATGCTATGAAACAGACAGTTGCGACGTGAATTTGGAATTGCCTGAAAGGCACAAAAGCAGAGACAAAGGGTGAATGGTTGTTTGTCAGACTGAAGGGAAGTATACAGTCATATTCCCTAGTGTTCTATATTAGGACCATTGGTCTTTTTGATATGCATCAAGTCGTGTAAATGGATATAACTGACATCACTTCAATGTTTTCAGCTAACACAAAATTAGAAAATATTGACAACATTGATGACGACAGCAGCATATTTAATGATAACGTGGACATGGTAAGATGGGCAGGCAGCTTGATGTTAAAAACGTGCCACACAGAAGTGTTGAGTGAGATATATTGGGAGGAAGAATTTCGACAAGCAAAATAAACTAAATGGTGCCATTTTAAGGGGTGCAGAAACAGAAATGTGCATGCTTCCATACAAAAAATCATGACGACGACAGGAGAAGCTTATCAAATTGATCATCGAGTGGAAGCGATTATTGCTATTTTATTTCCCTGGTTTATATATATAGATTTAAAAAAAATAAAAACTACAGATAACATTACACTACAACGTGTATCCAATAGACCACCCAATAGATGGAAAGATATAGACGGGTAACTTGGCAGGGAAATTACAGAGAGTTGAAAAAAAGCTAGAAATTGGTATAGAGGGGGATATTCTTTGTCCTAACATAGCCTGCCATAGTAATAATGAAAAAAGCAAAGAGCGGAAGAGTTTCGGAAGTGTTTTCAGGCGAATGTTCGTAATTAGAATCACAGATTGGCAGCACAAACTTTAGCAGAGCAAATAGCTCCCTTTAAAGGAGAGATGGATCGAGAAATGTCAAGTGACATTCAAACGAGGATAAAGGTGAGATGATGTGGTGGGGGGGGGGGCGGACAAAAGATCCTGGATGACGAAACAGATAGAGAATAAGAGTAAGCAGTAATCGGGTGGGTGTGACATTTATGTTGTTGAAAGGAGAAGTGAGAGACAGGCTGATCATGGAAAGTTTAGAGGGGAAATGTATAAGGAAATACGAGAGGCAAAGAGAAAGTATGTGAAGCAATTGGCATATAAATAATAAAAAGGTCAGTAAGAGGAGAGGTGCGGCTGAGTAAGGAACAGCAAGTGGATCGGATCATGCTGGCAGAGCACAGTACTCAGATCGTAAATGAACACTTTGCATCTGTCTTTACCGAGGAAGAAGATGCTGCCAAAGTCACAGTAAAAAAAAAAGCAGGGTAGGTGAGTCGGTGGATGGGCTAAACATTGATAAAGGCAATATATTAGATTGGCTGACTGTACTTAAAGTGGTAGTCACCATGACCGGAGGGAATGTATCGATGATACTGTGGGAAGTAAGGGTGGAAATTGCGCAGGCACTGGCAATAATCTTTCAATCCTCCTTCGATAAAGATGTGGTGTCAGGAGATGCAGAATTGCAAATTTTGCACTGATTCCCCAAAAAAGGTGTAACAATAAACCCAACTACAGGCCGGTCAGGTTAATTTTGGTGTGGGAAAGCTTTTCGGAAAGACAAAGCTTGAAAAAAAATAGCAGCCACTTGAACAGGGAACTATAGCACGGATTTGTAAACGGCAAATCGTGTTTAACTAACATGATTGGTTTGTTTCTGATGAGCTGACAGCGCGGGTTGATCAGAATAATGTGGTTGATGTTATGTACCTGGACCTCCAAAAGACGTTTTTTAGATTAGATTAGATTAGAGATACAGCACTGAAACAGGCCCTTCGGCCCACCGAGTCTGTGCCGAACATCAACCACCCATTTATACTAATCCTACACTAATCCCATATTCCTACCAAACATCCCCACCTGTCCCTATATTTCCCTACCACCTACCTATACTAGTGACAATTTATAATGGCCAATTTACCTATCAACCTGCAAGTCTTTTGGCTTGTGGGAGGAAACCGGAGCACCCGGAGAAAACCCACGCAGACACAGGGAGAACTTGCAAACTCCACACAGGCAGTACCCGGAATCGAACCCGGGTCCCTGGAGCTGTGAGGCTGCGGTGCTAACCACTGCGCCACTGTGCCGCTTTTATAAAGTGCCAGCTAATAAGTTCGCCAGTGACGTTGCATTCCAGAGGATAAAATATATAGTGGAAGCATTGATAGCATGTTAGCTGAGTGGCAGAAAACGAAGAGTCAAGGTGAACAGCTGTGTTTCGGACTGGAGGATGGTATACAGTTGCGATCCCCATAGGTCACTACGATGACCACTGACTGTATTCAAAAAATAATAATGACCCATACATGGGCGAACAGGGCACAATTTCAACATTTGCACATGCCTAAACACTCAGAAATATTGTGAACTGTGAAGACGATATTGATTTACTTTAGGAGGATAGAAATAGGCTGCTGGACTGGGCAGAAAGGCAGAAGAATCAATTTAATGCAGAGAAGTTTGATTTGACACATTTTCTTACGAAGAACGCGGACATATAAAGTAAAGGGGCAATTCAATAGGGGGTTCAGGAGCAGAGAGATCTGAGGTATATGTGGACAAATTGTTGAAGGTGGTACTGTAGGTTAAGAAAGTAATGACAGACGTATAAAATATCCTAGTCCTTACGAATAGAGTCATAGTGTACAAAATCAAGGAAGCTTGGGTGAACCTTTGTTAGACACGGTCTGGGCTTCAACTGGAGCATTGTTTCTGGGCGCCACACTTCCAGAATGTTGTGAAGAATTTATAGAGGATGTAAAAGAAATACTGGAATCGTTAGTGGGATGGGGACTTCAATCTAAAGGTGGGCAAAGGAAATATGACCGAGCCCGAATGCCCGACTCGGAAGTCCGGCCCTACCCGTCCTGAGCCCGGCACATGTCGCCGGGACACGTCGGGATCCGGTCGGATAGCAGGCCTTTACCCCTGCACTGATGTAAAGGCCTGCTACCCGATCCGACCCCGTCGGGATACGACGACACGTGTCGGGTTCGGGCCGGGTCATACCGGGCTTCCCTCTCCAGCATTCGGACTGGGGTTGGGTTTCCTTTGCACACCTTTACTTCAATCACTTGGATAGAATGGAGAAACTGTGGTGATTCACCTTAGAGTAGAGAAAGCTGAGAAGAAATTTGATAGAGGTGTTGAAAAACATGAAGAACATAGACAGTGTAGCTGGAGAAAAACTGTTCCCATAGATGGTTGAGTCGAGAACCAGAGGATACCGATATGAGGTGAAGAGCAAAAGAACGAATGGCGACATAAAGAAAAGCTTTCTTTATGTAGCAAGTAGGAATGCGATGCCTGAGTGGGTGGAGGAGGCAGATCCAATCAGAAGAGAACTGGAGAAGCAACTGAAGAGGGAAAAAAACAGAACTACCGAGAAAGGGTAGAGCAGGGGGACTAGCTGAGTCGGTCTTGAAGGGAAATAACATGAACTCTATGGGTCGAATGGCCTCCTTATGTGCTGTTGTTATGTTATGAAGCCATAATCCGATGGTTGCCCCCCTTCAAAATAGAGGCAGACTGTAGAAACGCAAATATTGAGAAGTCACTGCTTCAGCATCAGCTGGACTGTTGTGTCACTTTCGTGGGACCAGACGATGGAAAGGACTTCATGGCCTGGAAGACCGTGCAGATGATAGCGCTAGCACGTACGATCTGCACCTGATCTACGTACGAGGACCAGAAAACCCGTTTCGTGGTCCTTAGAGCTGAGAAGGATAAGGGAATAAGAAATAGAACTGTTCAGAATAATGGGTGCTTTTGATTTTGAATGTACTTGACAGGGCAGACACAGAAGTTGCTTCCTCTGGTTGTGGAATCTACATCACGAGGGCACTGTCTCAGGAAAAATGGCCTGTCATTTAGGACTGAGATGAGGAGGAATTTCTTCACTCAAACATTTGTGCATTCTTGGAATTCTCTACCCCAGAAAGATGTGGCTGCTCCATCGTTGAATATATTTATGGCTGGGATAGAAAAATGTTTGATCTCTCAGGGAAACAATGGACAACAGGAGTGAGGGGAAAGTGAAGGAGAATCGAGGATCAGCCATGATCATATTGAATGGTGCAGCAGTCTCCAGGCGTCAGATGGTATGTTTCTGTTCCTTTTCCTAATGTTCTTATTTTCTTTTGACTGTATAAATAGGAAGACACTATTTCCAATGGCCCAATATCAGTAACCAGAGGACACTGATTTGTGATGCTTGCAAACGAGAAGGGAGATTGCACGGAAACGAGCAGAAAATTTTATGTGAGCTAGTAACATTTGGAATGTCCTGGGTGGAAGGGAAGTAGAAGCAGATTCAATGGTAACTTAGAAAAAGGAACTGGATGCACACATGACAGGGCTATGGTGAAAGTGAAAGAGAGTCGGACGAATTGGACATCTCTTGCAAAGGGCTAATACAGTCACATTAGCCAAATGGCCATTTTCTCTGACATTCCATTTTTGGAGTCAGACATAACCCACTGACGTGTGGGTTTGTATTTTGAGGAGAAGATGCGAGACACTGACCCTCCACTTCAACTATAATGTGTATTTATAAAGTGATTTAAAGTAATAACACAGCCCGAGTCGCTTCACAGGGAGATTATAAAACAACGTTTGACAGCAAGACACAAAGGGAGATAGAGAGATATTAGGGCAGGAGAAAAAATCTTTGCAAAAACAGTAGGTTATAAGGAGTGTCTTAAAGAATGAAAACGAGGTAGACAGAATTACATTATTTGGTTGCTGACAGTTCCTTTTGTGAAGGGGATTCGATTGTAAGGGGAGTAGATAGGCGGTTCTGTGGTCGAAATCCAGACTCCCGAATGGTATGTTGCCTCCCAGGTGCACGGGTCAGGGATGTCTCAGATCGGCTGCAGAACATTCTGAAGGGGGAGGGTGAACAGCCAGTTGTCGTTGTGCACATAGGCACCAATTATATAGGTAAAAACCGGGATGAGGTCCTACAAGCAGAATTTAGGGAGTTAGGAGCCAAGTTAAAAAGTAGGACCTCAGAGGTAGTAATCTCAGGATTGCTACCAGTGCCACGTGATAGTCAGAGTAGAAATGAAAGAATAGTCAGGATTAATGCGTGGCTTGAGAGATGGTGCAGGTGGGAGGGTTCAGGTTTGTGGGACATTGGGACCGTTTCTGGGGGAGGTGGCACTATTACAAATTGGACGGTCTACACCTGGGCCGGACTGGAACCAATGTCCTTGGGGGTGCTTTTGCTAACGCTGTTGGGGAGGGTTTAAACGAATGTGGCAGGGGGATGGGAACCAAATGAGGAGGTCAGTGGACAGTAAGGAGGTAGTAACTAAAGCTTGTAAGGAACTAGATAATGAAGTCAGCGTGACTAAGGGAGGCAGGGAGCAGATAATGAACGCAAAGGGACTGGTGGTCTGAGGTGCATTTGTTTTAATGCAAGAAGTGTAGTAGGTAAGGCAGAGGAACTTAGGGCTTGGATTAGTACCTGGGAGTATGATGCTATTGCTATTACTGAGACTTGTTTGAGGGAAGAGCATGAGTGGCAACTAAATATCCCAGAATATCGATGCTTCAGGCGGGATAGAGAGGGAGGTAAAAGGGGTGGAGGAGTTGCATTACTGGTCAAAGAGGATATCACAGCTGTGCTGAAGGAGGGCACTATGGAGGACTCGAACAGTGAGGCAAAATGGGCAGAACTCAGAAATAGGAAGGGTACGGTAACAATGTTGGGGCTGTACTACAGGCCTCCCAACAGCGAGCGTGAGATTGAGGTACAAATATGTAAACAGATTATGGAAAGATGTAGGAGCAACAGGGTGGTGGTGATAGGAGATTTTACTTTTCCCAACATTGACTGGGATTCACTTAGTGTTAAAGGTCTGGAAGGAGCAGAATTTGTAAGGAGCATCCAGGAGGGTTTTCTAGAGCAGTATGTAAATAGTCCAACTGGGGAAGGGGCCATACTGGACCTGGTGTTGGGGAATGAGCCCGGTCAGGTGTTTGAAGTTGCAGTAGGGGACTACTTTGGGAATAGTGATCACAATTGCGTAAGTTTCAGAATACTCATGGACAAAGATGAGAGTGGTCCTAAAGGAAGAGTGCGAAATTGGGGGAAGGCCAACTATACCAAAATTCGGGTGGAACTGTGGACTGTAGATTGGGAGCAGCTGTTTGAAGGTAAATCCACATTTGATATGTGGGAGGCTTTTAAAGAAAGGTTGATTAGCGTGCAGGAGAGACATGGTCCTGTGAAAATGAGGGATAGAAATGGCAAGATTAGGGAACCATGGATGACTGGTGAAATTGTGAGACTAGCTAAGAGGAAAAAGGAAGCATACATAATGTCAAGGCGGCTGAAGAAAGACGAAGCTTTGAAAGAATATCGGGAATGTAGGACCAATCTGAAACGAGGAATTAAGAGGGCTAAAAGGGGCCATGAAATAGCTTTAGCAAACAGGGTTAAGGAAAATCCCAAAGCGTTTTATTCATATATAAGGAGCAAGAGGGTAACTAGTAAAAGGATTGGCCCACTCAAGGACAAAGGAGGAAATTTATGCGTGGAGTCAGAGAAAATGGGTGAGATTCTAAACGAGTACTTTGCATCGGTATTCACCGAGGAGAGGGACGTGACGGATGTTGAGGTTAGGGACGGATGTTTGATTACTCTCGGTCAAGTTGGCATAAGGAGGGAGGAGGTGTTGTGTATTCTAAAAGATATTAAGGTGGACAAGTCGCCAGGTCCGGATGGGATCTATCCAGGTTACTGAGGGAAGCGAGAGAGGAAATAGCTGGGGCCTTAACAGATATCTTTGCAGCATCCTTAAACACGGGTGAGGTCCCGGAGGACTGGAGAATTGCTAATGTTGTCCCCTTGTTTAAGAAGGGTAGCAGGGAAAATACAGGTAATTATAGACCGGTGAGCCTGACGTCAGTGGTAGGGAAGCTGCTGGAGAAGATACTGAGGGATAGGATCTATTCCCATTTGGAAGAAAATGGGCTTATCAGTGATAGGCAACATGGTTTTGTGCAGGGAAGGTCATGTCTTACCAACTTAATAGAATTCTTTGAGGAAGTGACAAAGTTGATTGATGAGGGAAGGCCTGTAGATGTCATATACATGGACTTCAGTAAGGCGTTTGATAAGGTTCCCCTTGGTAGGTTGATGGAGAAAGTGAAGTCGCATGGGGTCCAGGGTGTACTAGCTAGATGGATAAAGAACTGGCTGGGCAACAGGAGACAGAGAGTAGCAGTGGAAGGGAGTTTCTCAAAATGGAGACGTGTGACCAGTGGTGTTCCACAGGGATCCGTGCTGGGACCACTGTTGTTTGTGATATACATAAATGATTTGGAGGAAAGTATAGGTGGTCTGATTAGCAAGTTTGCAGACGACACTAAGATTGGTGGAGTCGCAGATAGTGAAGGGGACTGTCAGAGAATACAGCAGAATGTAGATAGATTGGAGATTTGGGCAGATAAATGGCAGATGGAGTTCAATTAGGGCAAATGCGAGGTGATGCATTTTGGAAGACCCAATTCAAGAGGGAACTATACAGTAAATGGAAAAGTCCTGGGGAAAATTGATGTGCAGAGAGATTTGGGTGTTCAGGTCCATTGTTCCCTGAAGGTGGCAACGCAGGTCAATAGAGTGGTCAAGAAGGCATAGGCATGCTTTCCTTCATCGGACGGGGTATTGCGTACAAGGTTTGGCCAGTGTATAAGACTTTGGTTCGGCCACATTTGGAGTACTGCGTGCAGTTCTGGTCGCCACATTACCAAAAGGATGTAGATGCTTTGGAGAGGGTGCAAAGGAGGTTCGCCAGGATGTTGCCTGGTATGCAGGGCGCTAGCTATGAAGAGAGGTTGAGGAGGGACCTGATTGAGGTGTACAAAATCATGAGCGTTTTAGACAGGGTGGATAGCAAGAAGCTTTTTCCCAGAGTGGGGGATTCAATTACTAGGGGTCACGAGTTCAAAGTGATAGGGGAAATGTTTAGGGGGGATATGCGTGGAAAGTTCTTTACGCAGAGGGTGGTGGGTGCCTGGAACGCGTTGCCAGTGGAGGTGGTAGACGCGGGCACGATAGCGTCTTTTAAGATGTATCTAGACAGATACATGAATGGGCAGGAAGGAAAGAGATACAGACCCTTAGAAAATAGGTGACATGTTTAGATAGAGGATCTGGATCGGCGCAGGCTTGGAGGGCCGAAGGGCCTGTTCCTGTGCTGTAATTTTCTTTTTTCTTTGTTCTTTGTACACATTCAGCCAATCCTCTGATCCACTCAAGGTATTTTAAAATAATGCAGAGAATAATGGAAAGATTCAGAAAGTCAGGCAGCATCTGTGAAGATAGAAACAAAGTTTATACTCCAGGCCGTTGGTATTTCATTCGCATTGACATGAGTTAGAGCAGTAAAGTTTTCTAAGCAAATACAGAACCAGGAGAAGGAGGTGGGGGAGTTGGAAATAATTATTGCAACGTTCATGCGTAGAACGTCTGTACCTCTGCAAAACCTCCCAAGGACAATGTTATCGAGATGGAAGCAAATTCTTTGATGGTGAAACTGATATGGAGTCCTGGACCTGTGGGATCGGAGAACGGACCGAAGTGGCAGAAGCAGCTGATGAGATCAGAAAAAAAAAAAGATATATCCCAGTGAGAAAGAACAATTATTTGGCAGGCTGCATGACTTTTGGCTAATTTAATATGTTAAGGATATGCCAAATTGAAACAAACACTGTACAAATCTTCAAAGACTGGTGGGAGCTCATCAGATTGGACAGATTTTAAGAATCATCAAAGAATAACAAAATAAATTGAGAGAAAGTACATGTGAGAGAAACATGACTGGCAATGTAAAAACAAATAGAATGAGTTTCTACAAGTATTTAAATGGTTAAAAAAGAGTAACTGCAGCTTGTGTTGGTCATGCAGACGGTGAGTCTGGGGAATGGACAATGGAAACCATGAAATGGCGGATGCGTTCAACAGGTATTTTATGTCTGCTTTCAGTGGAGAAGACTTGGAAACACACCAAATATTCTTCAAAGACAAGAGGACAAAGGGAGTGCAGAGCATAGAACAATCACCATCACGAGGGAAAAGCTTCTGGGAAATTTATTAGGCCTAAAGGTTGACAAGTCCCCAGGACCAGATGGCCTGCCTCCTGTTGTCTTAAAATAATTCGATGCAGAAATAGTCAAGGCCTCGTTTATAATCTACCAAAATTCATGACATATTTGAAGGATACCAGCGCACTGAAAAATAGCAAATGCAGCTCCTTCGTTCAATTCAGGATGGAGACGGAAAGCAGGAAACGAGAGGCCAGTTAGAATAACATCTGTCATAGAGAAGTTACTAGGATCCATTAGTAAAAAGGTTACAGCAGATACGTAGAAAATCATAATGAGATTAAACATTGCCGACAGGGTTTTGTGAAAGGGAAATCGTGTTTACCTAATTTGTTGGAATTCTTCTAGGGAGGAACCAGCAAGACGTATCAAGGGAAACCTGTAGATATGATGTGTTTGGATTTCCAAAATGCATTTGAGAAGGTGTCTTATCAAATATCACACAATATGGGAGTAGATGGTGTAGGTGGTAAGATACTGGCCTCGATAAAGGACTAGTTAGCTAACAGGAAGCAGAGAGAATGGATACACTGATTTTCTTCCGGGTTGACAAGCTGCTATTACTGGTCTGCCCAGAGTGATTAGTGCTGTGCCCTCAACCATTTGCAATCGATATCAAAGACTTGGATTAAGGGATCAAATGCATGGTTGCGACATTTGCCGATGGCGTCAAGATAGGAATGAAAGTACGTTGCAAAGAGAAGTATAGATTGGTAGAAAGAGTGGGGAAATGTTTGACAGGTGGAGTTTAATGTTGGAAAATGTGAACTTGTTCATTGGCAGGAAGAATTGAAAACCTATGTGCTGTTTAAATGGAGAGAGATTTCAGAACTCTGGAGTACAGAAAGATCTGTGTGTCTTGGTGCATGAATGACCAAAGGTTAGTATTCAGGTACAGCTTTTGATTAAGAAAGCAAATGGAAAGTTGGCGTTAATTGCAAGGGGAAGCGAATATAAAAGTATGTATGTATAACTGCAGCTATACACAACCTTGGTGAGACTGCATCCAAAGTATTGTGCACAGTTTTGGTCTCCTTATTTGAAAAATGTTTTAATTGCGTTATACACAGTTCAGATAAGGCTCACTCGACTAATTCCTGGGATGATGGGCTTATCTTTTGAATAAAGTTTGAACAGTTTGGGCCGAGACCCATTAGAGTTTCAAAGAATAAGAAGTGATCTGATTGAAATAAATATGATCCTGAGGGGGCTTGAGAGTGTGGATACCGGGAGAATATTTCCTTTTGTGGTGGATACGAGAGCTGGGGGATGCATCTTCCAGTTTAAGAATAAGAGGCCTCCCTTTTAAAACGGATTCGAGGAGAATTTGTTCTCAAAGTTTCCTTCGTCTGTAGAAATTTCCTCCCAGAATGCAATGCGGGCTGTACCATTGAATTTATTCAAGGCTGAGTTAGATAGAGATGACGAGGTTGAAACAAGGCGAGATGCTCAAGGCAGGAGACGATTCTAGGAGCAGATGGTCAAACCAAGGTGAGATTTGCTGATCAGGGGCCACACTTCCGCTTTAGCATTCGAGGCGGGATAGTTAGCAAGTAGGTATAGCCAGTCAATGTCAAGGGGAAATGTATCATTACACATGTGCCAAGCTTTTAGTCAAGATATTGATGACGATGCAATCATCCAAAATCAACGTGTAGATGAATAGAACCTTGTTAACAATTGCGAGGACATTTTGGAGGATTGAGCAGAGATGGACGATGATAGTCGACCCACTGACAGAGTCCACATCGGCAAACTTTAGAGGGTTTAGTGGGATACATTGAGGTAAGTAAGATTATCCACCGGGGGTAAGTCGGTGAATGAGTGGAAAACCGGTTTGGGATGTCAAGAGAATCAGAGAGGGACCTGTCAGCGTATCTAAAAGAGGGGCAAGCTTGGAATGGCTGCAAGGGAATGGGAAGATCAGGGAGTGGTGAAGGTTTGGAGTTGTGATTTGGGAGGGCAGAATACCAGAGAGCAGAGGAATAAAATGAGGCATATGACAGGTGAAATGGGCAGCGGAGGGTGAAAAGTAAAGAAGAAAGGGGGGAAATAGAAGCAACACACTCTATTGCAGAACGGGAAACTCTGTGATTGCATGGCGGGCAGGCGTTATTAAAAGATAAAGGGGATGGTGGTGCAAACAACATGTATGGTAATGGGACATGTACAAAAGCAAATGATGAGTCCAGTGAAGATATAAATGGCAAGAACAGAACCATTACCAGCGAAATTTCCAAACAAATGGGACCGGTGGTTCGGATCCAAAGTTGTTTAATTCGGTATTTAGGTCGAAGTTATTAAATTAACCTCATGACAGTGCTTGGTACTCCTGTGATATCTTCTATCTCACTGGTCTAGATTCCTGCCACAGAACCTTTGAATAAAGGTTGATGTTCTGAGAGTCTGTGAAATTGATAATACATCTGGTTTAGCTAAGAAACTTTGCTCAGTATGTTTCTCCCGACTTACAGGTGAGAATAAACTTTCATAATTTGAAAATTCTTGAATATCCTTCATCCCATCTTCTGTGCTTATGACTTTCGAAAGAAAAACCCTTTTGAAAAAAAAAACATGGACCTTTCAGAAGCTGTGCAAATGCACGTGGTTCCTTACAATTTACAGCACGGAAACAGGCCGTTCAGCCCATTTAGGCTGTGTTAATGAGCATGCCAAACGTGAGCCTCATCACATCACTCTTTGTCTCACAGCATCAACATATTCTTCCGTTGTTTTCTCCACCATGTTGTTACGACTGAGGCTGGACGAGTTCATTGTCTTTCTCTAGTTCCACTCCTCCACGGGTCACAAAATGTATTTCAGCGTTTATCCAGTTACCGATACAACCAATTATATACTCTTCTTTTATTTAAGAATAAAATCCACCAACCAGGTTTCTTTAATAAAGAACAAAATTGTTAATTTATTATAAAACACGACTTAGTCGGTCAAGATGAAAACACTGATTAACACACTGATAGAAATATGAAAGTTCATTTCTAATAATAGCACAATACACACGCACACAACACACACACACACACACACACGCACACAACACACACACACGCACACAACACACACACACACGCACACAACACACACACACAACACACACACACACGCACATACACACAAACACACACAGCCACACATGCACACACACACGCACATACACACAAACACACACAGCCACACATGCACACACACACACACACACACACACACACGCAGACACACATATACACACACACACACACACACACTCTCACACACCGGTTAAAGAAAAATAAAGATGTTCTCTCTGCAGAGATCTCTTTACAATAAAGGCAACAAAATGCTTTGGCCAAATACTTGTTAAATGTCGAAGGAATATGAGAAGATGTGAAATGATAGCAGTTGTCCGTTTTACTGGCGTCCCACAAATGTGTTGACGGCTGTCAATGGGATGTTTCGCAACATTTCCCTTCAGGCGACGTGGAAGATTAATTTGGAATGCCTTCCAGAAGAAATTCAGCATCAGGAGTTTCAGTTATCACACTGGGTTCTCAGGGTTTCTCGGAGAACTGGAGAAAAGATCAGATGGCATTCTTTCTCTTGGCAGGCTGTTTTGCAACTGACTCACAAAAATATCCACAGCCCAACTGAAAGTCAAAACTTCCTGACCACCATAAATCTTCACATGTCATTTCTCTGAGAACAACTCCTCCAGTCATCAAGTCTCTTGTTGTTTCTTTAGCTTAAGGATTGTGACATACAGTAAAGGTTCGGTTTTACACAAAAACTCAAAACCTTCAAATGAACATTCTTTTGAAAAAAAGTTCAACATCTGTTTCAATCTCTCCACTCATTCACAACATTTTAAATAAAGTACTTTCATAGCAATGTGATAATCTACTTTACCTCTTAAATACATCCCTGCTCTCTTCTCCTGGAATTTCAAATTATAAAGTGCTGTCAATAATTTCAGCTCCCAATTACAAACACTTGGGGGCCATTCACACAGTGCACAGTTCCAAGTAGAGATTTTTGAAAATGACGATCGAAGTCATTGTCTGTACATGTAACCAATGTCCATATGTATGTTTAATAAGGTTGTCTGTGCAGCTCAGTGGCAACGTGCAGGGAACTTCTTGTTTTTGAAAATATTCTAAAGCAATTTTAAAGTGTTTTGCAATTGCCCTGAAGATAGGTTTAGTTGGATAATGGTGCCTTGGGGAGAATAGATGATTAATTGTGTTTGTTTAACTGAATATAACTAATGTGGTGCACTTCCGCTAATTATCCCAGTCACCATCGCCCACTGGTATAAGTAGGGTCTCATTTGACTGAATTCACAATTTTCAGTCAGAGTCTCAAAGACAGCGTGCGATGACATGGAACATGAATTATCCATTCATCTTTGAATTTGAACGCATTTACTTCCCTATTCTTGCAGCCGTTGGTATAACGGGTAAGACAATAAAACTGGTCAAAGTATAAAGCAATGTAACTGCTTCTGTTCTTGTTCCTTGTCCTCTACTGTACATAACAGTATTAATAAATTTGGACATAAGAAAGAGATGAAGAGCGTGTCAGAAAGACAGATGGAAAGAAAACAGAGAATATGCAAACTGTGTAATATGTTTTGACGTCTGTGATATAATCGCCTATTCTATTGTATAAATATATTTAGTATTGTTAGTTGTCTGCTTAATAAGATTTCTTAATTAAAATTACCAATTTGTTTGAAACTTCAACCACAGAAATAATGGTAAGTGATGTCCCAGTACTCTATCTAGGAGAATTCCATATCTCCAATAGACGCTCGCAACAGATGTCATCAGTCACCCCGTCAGAAATTGCACCATTGTTTCCATTGAGGTTTCAACTTTTTTTTTGTATTGTCGGAAATAACAAGGAGAAACAAAGCATTTTCACCTGAAAATTAACCATTTTAGTCCAGACCATTGGCTATGAGCTCTTCACAAAAATCATGATTCCAGAGAAAGATAGTTCTGTATTGCTGGTACTGAAAGGGCCATGATCATTCATTGATTCAAATAAAAGTACTTTCCGTTGTTGAAATAGACTGCATGCCCAATATCAACAATAAAATAAAGCCAGAAAAATTGGCAATAATCGCCATGTCTGGCAGCTTCTGTAGCGAGGGAAACAGAGGTAACATTTTAGGTTGTTAACCTTTTATCAGTAGCTTTCACTCTGCCTGAGATCTGAGAGAAGTTGTCAGGGCCAGTGATTGCCTCGTAAGCTCTTGGCTGGTGAGGGTGCTGTTCGAAAGTCAGCTCTGTAGGAAATCAATTAGTTATTAGGTAGCACTGTATGCGCAGTTATTTTCCGTCTTGCAACCGGTTACTTGGCTGTTTAAACTTGATAGGATGGCAATGTGACAGGTATCTAGGATAAGTCATAGTCTTTTAAAACTATGTTTGGAACACATGGCGTCTCCATTGATCACTAAATGCAGGAGAAATACCACAGGGAAAGGCTTTGCAATTGATTATTTGATCATACTGAAACAGATGCATTTTTGTTAAATGTAAATACTGCATGTGAAAATTGCAATCTAAATGAAGCAGGCCGAATATTATATCAATGGAATTCATAGGTTATGGACAATGTCGGTTCAATACTCGCCAATCCAAGAGTTCCCCAGTGCTTGGGAATTAAATGGTATGGAGAAACCCCGTAGGAGTATTTGGGAACTTAGCTTCCAACAGAGCTGGGGAAAAGGGCAGCATCAGTTGAACCAGGGAGAGAGAGATGGATAGAGAGAAAGAGAGAGAGAGAGAGAGAGCAAAGCGGATTATGGGAAATGGATTTAGGTGGTGGTGGAAATGGATAAAGAGATGTATATGAACTGGAATTTTGTAAGAATGTCTCTTCATTGCACCTTTCCCTTTGCCTGATTTTCCCGTTATTTGATTCCCTCGCTCCACTCAAGACTTATCTCTCTCCAACCCACCAAACGCGCCATAAATTCCCCAGATCGCTCAGGGATTTATTTTGTCCTGATTCTGCCTCCTTTGTCTGTCTCTCCATTACAGAGTTGCCTGAAAGGACAGGGAGGGTTATCAGTATTGGTTGACCGAGAAAGATGAGATTGCAAAGGTGGGTAAATTAAAGAGCAAACAGTCTATGACAGTAGGGCTGGTAAGTGCGATTTCGTTGCTTCGTTTCCCGTTTTGACACACCTTTGAATTCATTATTAATCGTATTGCAGTCTCTTACCTTCATTCCACATTCCATTTTTCATCTTGTCTATTTTTGCTCCACATCAATGTCTAGTCAGCAATCGCACCTTGTGTTAATATAGCGCCTTTTAAGGAATAAAACTTCCCTTGCCCCTTCACAGGAGCATTATGGAGGGGAAAAAATGTCACTCCGAGCCACGTAAGGAAATAATGGCATGCTTTAAGGAATATCATAAATGAGCAAAGCGAGTTAGAGATGTGAATAGATTTCGAAGGGAATTTCAGAGCTCAGAACCCAGGCAGGGAATGCATGGTCGCCAATTGTGAAGCAATTAATATCAAGGATGAACAAGCGGCCAGGATTAGAGGAGACTAGAAATCTGCAAAGATTTTCTAACTGGTGGAGACTACAGTGTTGGGGGTGGGGGGAGGGGGTGAGGAAATCAACGGAATTCAAAACAAGGCTGAGAATTTTACAATAGAGGCGTTGTTTGGCAGGCAGCCAACATAGGTCAGCGAGCACAAGGGTGATAGGGAAGCGGGACTATGTGCGAGTGAATCCATCAGCCGCTGGGTTTTGAATGACTGCAAGTTTACAGAAGAAAGAATGTGGGAAGCCAGTCAGGAGTGTATTGGCATATTCAAATCTGGAGGTAACAATAGAATGGATGAGGGTTTCAGCAGCAGATGAGTTGAGGCAGGGGACGAGTTGGGCAGTGGACAGATGTTGAAATAGGTTGCCTTAGTGATGGCGCAGATATGTGGTTGGCTCCTCATCAGGTATAACATTGACATTGTGAACAGTCTTGCTCAATGTCAGACAATTGTCACGGAGTGGCTTGGAATTAATGGCTAGGGAACAGAGATGTGACGGGGCAGAAGACAATGGTTTCACTCTTCCTAATATTTAACTGAAGGAAATGTTGTTCATCATGGATTTCAGACAAGCAGTGTGATAATTTAGTGGCGTGGAGGAGTTGACAGACGTGGTGATGTCAAGCTTGGTGTTGTCAACAGAAATGTGGAAAATGATGCAGCATTTTCGAATGATGAAGCCGAGGAGTAGCATGTCAATGAGAAATGGGAGCGGATAAAGGATAGATCATTGATGGACAGTAGAGGTAACGGTAGAGTACACTTTGCAGGTAATTATTTGGCGACAATTGGAAGGGTAAGAATGAGACCCGGTGAGAGCAGTCCCATCCATCGGGATTCTCATATTACACGTGTCCTGTTCCCTTCCTCCTTCATGTAATCTTTTTTTTTCTGAAGCAACACACGTTATAGCTGCATATTCAGAATCTTCTGCATTCTTGCATTTTCCCTCAATCTTTTATTTAACTCAGTTTCCGTACAATTCAGTTCATTTTAATTTGCCTCATTGCAACTCCAGATCAGTTTTGTGTCCAGAACTAAACACAATTAACAAAGGAAACATCAAAGCTGAAATTAGTGCCAAGGTTCGGGGACTGCGACTGATCTTGGGATGGTCTAATGATAATTCCCTTTTCTCTCTCTTGTAGTGAACCTGCTCGCGATTGTGATCCTGTCCCGTGGAAAATGCGGTCTCTCCAAATGTGTCACTCATTACTTGGTGGCCATGGCAGTGGCGGATCTAATGGTGGTGATCATTGAAGTAATATTGAAGCGAATTAACAATATTTACTTGCCAATAAAATTCTTGTTCATCACTCCCGTATGCGCCATGAAACTTGTCACGAAAATTGCAGCACTGGACTGCTCCGTCTGGTTCATGGTTGCTTTCACCTTTGATCGCTTTGTAGCCATTTGTTGTCCGAATCTTCAGCGAAAGCATTGTACCCAGAGAACGGCGAACATGGTTTCAGCGACCGTGTGTGTGCTCGGCTGCCTGAGAAGCATCCCCTTTTATTTCATGTATGAACCCCAACTTATAATTAACAACATTCCATACTTCTGCATTGAAACCTTTGCCTATTACACTTCGCCCTTATGGGCGGTGTACGAGTGGTTTGACAGTATTTTAACACATTTAGTGCCGATCTTTTTGATCCTTTTGTTAAATACTCTCACTGTGAAACATATTCTAAAGTCCAATACAGTCCGCAGGGCGCTCCTCAGCAGCATCAATAACCAAAATGATCCAGAGAGTGAGAACCGGAAGAGATCAATGATCTTGCTCTTTACTATATCTGGTAATTTCATTCTTCTCTGGATGACATATGTTGTGCATTCCCTAAGGTGGCGGGTGAAAAACTACAATTATACAGACAGATACTATAGTAACCCAATATACATCAACCAGCAAACGGGATTCATGCTGCAGCTTCTCAGTCCTTGCACCAACACGTGTATTTATGGGCTGACACAGAGAAAATTCAGCGATGAGCTGGTGATTGGAATGAAATACATGATCACACTGAATGGGAGATTATGTAAATAGCAAGCAATTGACAGAAAGATGCATCTGTGTAGATTGAAAACCATACCCTTCTTCTGTCCCATAACACCAGACTGGCAGGTGATGGCAGGAAACAGGCTGACTCTCTTAAGAGCGAGAACTGGCCAATAAACCACCTACTCAGCCCAATGCAGCTGCATTGTAAAGCACACTGGACCACATCAGATAAATATGAAGTAATATTGCAGTGTGGATCGTGTCCGTTAAATGTGAACCATTAATAATAATGCACACTTTGACCACATCGACTAAATGGGGAGTGTCTACGAATAATGCGCGTTCCACCACAGCTGGCAAATGTGGAGTCTTCAATGCAAATGCACACTGGATCGCATCTAATAAAAATGAAGCAGTTAATGATAATGGACACGGGATCACATATGGTAAATGTGAAACGTTGAGTAATAACGTACACAGGATCACATCTGGTAAATGTGAAACATTGGGTAATAATGCACACTGGACGCACATCTGGTAAATGTGAAGCAACAGTAATGACAAACACTGGACCAGTTAGGATAAATATGAAGCAATATTAATAATAAACACTGGACCACATCTGGTAAATGTGAGCCATTTAATAATATTGCACACTGGACCACATCTGGTAAATGTGAACTGTTCAATAATGATGCACACTGCGTTCAATAATATTGTAAACTGGAACGTGTGTGGTGTTTAGTAATTTTAATTCTTTCAGGGCATGTGGGCACCGCTGGCAAGAATAGCATTTTTTTGCCCGCCCGTAATTGCCCTTGGCAACTAAATGGCTTGCTAGGCCAGTCAGTTAAGAGCCAACCACATTTCTTTGGGTCTCGACTCATAGAGTCATAGAGTTATACAGCGCAGAAACGGCCCCTTCGGCCCATCGTGTCCACGCCGGCTGTCCAGCACTTAACTATTCTAATTCCATATTCCTGCACTTGGCCCGTTGCTTTGGATGCTATTGTATTTCAAGTGCTCATATGTTGAGCAGAGCAGGTAAGGACAGAAGACTCTTTCCCTAAAGGATATTATTGAACCAGATGGGTTTTTAACAACAATCACTGACAGTTTCACGCCTCCAGTACTAATGAGCTGAAATCACAATCCCGCCACTGGCGTGATGGGGTTTGAACATGTGCGCTCAGGGAATTCGACTAGGTCTTTACAGCACTACTTCAGTGACGTTGCCACCATGTCACCACATCCCATATGCACCGGACCTAATGCGGAAAATTTGAAACTTTTCATGATAATGCATCTTGGATCAGACCTGATAAGTATTAATTCTTCAACAATAATGCACACTGGACCACAACTGGTAAATGTGAAACATTTAATCATAATACACACTGACCCTCAACTGTTTAATGTGTATAATGTAACAGTAACACAAACTGGACCACATCTGGTAAATCTTAATCTTGCAATCATGATGAAATCTTGAACATGTCTGGTAAATGCGAAACATTTATCAATTATACACACTGGAACACATCTTGCAAAGGTGATTCATTTCACATTAAGGCACAATAGATAACATCTGGTAAATATGAAGCATATAATAATAATGCACAGTGCAGCACATCTGGTAAAAGTGAATCATTCAACATTAAGGTGCACTGGACAACATCTGGGAAATGTGAAGCATTTAATAATATTGCACCCTGGAGCGCACACACTAAATGTGAAGCATTTTACACGAATGCACACCAGATCTCAAATGGTAAATGACCATTATTAAATGGGAATACAAACCGGACCACATCTGGTAAATCTGAATCTTGCAATAATAATGCACACTGGGACACATCTTGCAAACTTGAATCAGTTAACATGAAAGCCATTGGACAATATCTGGGAAATGTGAAGCATTTAATAATAATTAACACTGGACCATATCTAGTAAATGTGACTCATTTAACATTACGGCACAGTGGACCACATCTAGTAAATATGAAGCATTTGATAATAATGTGCAATGGATCTCAACTGGGAAATGATTATCATTTAATAGTAAGACAAACTAGACCACATCTGGTAAATCTGAATCTTTTCATTCCTTTTTGCATTCCTTTTTACATTTTTTACAATCTTTTTTTGCATTTATTTCATTTCATCTTAGTTTGTTCAGTTTGCTTACCCACTGTTTTTTTCAGGTTGTTTTTCTTCAGGTTTGCACTTGCTGATGTTCAATATTCAGTATATTCACACCTAATCTTTACTAGTGCTTTGTCTTTCAACACACCATTAACATATTGTTTGCCTTTGCTCCGTGACCTTTTGGTCAGCTATGTGGCCTGGTCCAATCTGCACCTTCTCCTTTGTTATCTCTTGCCCAACCCCTACCTCACTTGTTTATAATCTGTGACTTTTCTAATATTTGTCAGTTCCGAAGAAGGGTCACTGACCCGAAACGTTAACTCTGCTTCTCTTTCCACAGATGCTGCCAGACCTGCTGAGTGAATCCAGCATTTCTTGTTTTTGTTTCAGATTTCCAGCATCCGCAGTATTTTGCTTTTATAATAGTAATGCAAACTGGATTACATCTGGTAAATGTGAAGCATTTGATTATAAAGCAAACTGGATCATTTAATAGTAATACAAACTGGACCACATTTGGTAAATCTGAATCTTTTCATAAACATGCACACTTGAGCATATCTGGTAAATGTAAATCATTTAATAATTATGCAAACTGGATTACATCTTTTAAACGTGATGCATTTGACATTAAGACACACTAGATAACATCTGAGAAATGTGAAGTATTGAATAATAATTTACACTGGAACACATCTGATAAATGTGAAGTATTTAATAATAGTGCACATTGAAGCACATCTGATAAATGTGAATCATTTAGCATGAAGGCTCACTGGAGCACATCTGGCAAACAGGAAGCATTTAATACTAATGCACACTGAAGCACATCTGGTGAATGTAAATCATTCAACTTTAAAGTGCACTGGGCAACATTTGGGAAACTGAAGCATTTAATAATAATGTTCACTGAAGCACATTGATAAATGCGAATCATTTAAAATTAAGGCATACTGGACCACAACTGGTAAGTGTGTGAAGCATTTAATATGAATGCACACTGGATCACAAATGGTAAATGAGTATCATTTACTAACAATACAAACTGGACCACATCTGGTAAATCTGAATCTTTTAATAACAATGCACACAGGAACACCTCTTGTAAATGTGAGTCAGTTAACATTAATCATGGAAGCGGGAAGGGGTTAGCTCTACATTCGTTCATCAATTTGGAAAGGAAGGAACAACTCTTCATTTATTTATTGATAAGGCGGTAAGGGGCCGCTGTGTACCTTTGTATAGATATGGGGGAACGGGACAACTCTGCGTTCGTTTCTTGATAAGGCATATTAAAGGGGCAACTCTGCACCTGCTTATTAATAAGGGGAGGGTGCACTTCTGCATCTGTTTATCAATAAAGCGGAGCAGAAGGCTACTCTGCATCCGAGTATCGATATGGTGGAGCAGGAGGCTACTCTGCATCTGCTTATCGATGAGGCAGAGCAGGAGGCAATTCTGCATGTTTATCAATAAAGCAGCGCAGGGGGCAATTCTGCATATGCTCATCAATAAAGCGGAGCAGGAGGCAATTGTGCATCTGTTTATCGATAAAGCAGAGCAGGAGGCTGCACTTATCTGTGCATCGATAAAGGAGAAGAAGGCAATTCGGCACCTGTTTATCGATAGGGCGGGGAAGAGAGCAACTCTGCATTTGTTTTTCGATAAGTCGGGGAAGGGAGCAATTCTGCAGTTGTGTATGATTGGAGAGGGGTGGCGGTAACTCTGCAAATTTATGCACTGTTTGGGGACACAACTGGGAACCAGTGTAGGTTGGTGTTGCACGTGGTCCAGTGCAGGCAAATCAATTGATATTCCAGTGGTCCTGATGGCTGAAACTTACTTAAAACTTGTGTGGGCGATGCTTTGCCATTACATTGAACTCATGTTAGAATGCTACTGAAGGAGGAATTAACAGAAACCTCTGTCCATGCAGGCGTACTTGACCTTTTGAAGGAAGCCAACGTTGCCAGATGTATAGAGCTAACTACAATTCACCCTGTTTTCCTTCAGCCCTTTGCTGTGATGAGGTTTCGCCACAAGAGGCAGGCCCCACAGGTAGGTGCGCCCCAGCAGCAGCTGCAGCCTCCCAGACACGAGCAGCAACTTCCACGAAGGCACAGAGTAGCCCAGATATGCCAGAAAGCAAACATCTCAGATCCAGAACATCACTGCATCAGGACATCAGGACATTCCTGAGGGTAGTATCCTAGTCCTAACCATTTTCAGCTGCTTAACAATAACTTTCGTTAAATCATAAGGTCAGAGTGAGAATAGTCGCTGATGATTGCACAATGTACAAAACCATTCGCGAATCCTCGAATACTGAAGCAGTCCGTGTAGAAATGCAGCTACACCTGAGCAACATCCAGGTTTCGGCTGATAGTTGGCAAGTAACTTTTGTGCCACACAAGTGCCAGGCAATGACCATCTCTAAGAGGAGTGCATCTAACCATCTCCCCTTGACGCTCAATGGCATAACGATCACTGAATCCCCCACTCTCAACATCCTGGCGGTTACGATTAACCAGAAACGGAACTGGAGTAGACAAATAAATAGAGTGGCTACGAGATCAGGTCAGAGGCTCGGAATCCTGCGGCGAGTAAGTCATTTTCTGACTCCCAAAGCCGGTCTATCATCTGCAAGGCACAAGTCAGGAGTGTGATGGAATAGCCTCCCATTGTCTGGATGGGTGCAGCTCCAACAACACTCAAGAAGCTCGACACCATCCAACACCCTGCTTGATTGGAATCCCCTGCACAAGCATCCACTCCCTCCACGACTAGCGCACGGTGGCAGCAGTGTGTGCAATTTAGTAAGTGCACTGAAGCAAAGCAACAAGACTACTTCGGCAGCACCTTCCAAACCCGCGAATAGTATCACCAAGAAGAGCAAGGGCAGCCTATACATGGGAACACTACCACCTGTAAGTTCCCCTCCAAGCCACACAACATTCTTACTTGGAATGATATCACTGTTCCTTCACCGTCGCTCGGTCAAGAACTTGGAATTCACTTCCAAACAGCAATGTAGGTGTACCGACCCCACATCAACGGCAGCGGTTCAAGAAGGCAGCTCATCGCTACCTTTGCAAAGGCAATTAGGGATGGGCAATAAATGTTGGCCCAGCCAGCGACGCCCACAACCCAGGAACGAGTAAGAAACTTCCAAGTGTCCAGTTATCTCAGCCTTTACAATAGATTCTAACATTTTCGCTAGTACTGATGTCCAACTAACAGGCCAGTAGTTCTCTCTTTACTCTCTTGCTTCCTTCTCAAATAGTGGGGTTCGATTTTCTACTTTTCCATATGCAGGAACTCTTCCATAATTCACAGAAGTTTGAAAGAAAGCTACGAAAACATCCATTATGTATATAGTGATCTAGTTCGATACTCTGTAATGCCTCTCATCTGGTCCGAGGGATTTATCAACTTTCAATCCAATCATTGTTTCTAGTACTATCTTTTTATTATTATTAATTCCGTTCAGTTCCTCATTTTACTTGTACCTTGGTTCCCTAGCCTATCTGGAAGATTTTCTGCTTCTTCCACCGTGAAGGGAAATGCAATCTAATTGTTTCGTCTTTGCGTTTTTTCTTCCATTCAACACCACAAGCTCTCCTGTCATCGCGAATAGTTTCCTTTTCACACACCTAAAGAAGATTTTACAGACCTTATTTATGTGACTAGCAAGTTGCATTCATAATAATTTTTCTTTCTGTATCAGTTTCTTGGTGCTCCTTTGTTGGACACTAAATTCCTCCCCATCCTTGGGCTTATCAGCCACTTCCTGTGACCTACTGCAATCTTTAAACTTCTTTTGTTATTCACGGCTGAATCACCTTTCTTTTTTTGTGTGTGTTTCAGAAGAATGTATATTTGTTGTAAACCGTGTCACACTTCTTTAAATACTAGCCATTGCCTGGCAACTGGCAAATCCTTTAATGCATTTTCCCAATCCTCCATAACCAACTTGCCTCTCATACATTCATCGTTTACTTTGTTGAGATTTAAGACCCCAGTTTCACAATGACCTATATCTATTTCAAACATAATGTAGAATTCTAACGTGATGTAGTCAGTGTTTCCTATTAGTTCATTTACACCAAGATTATGAATTTGTCCTTTCTCATTAAATAATACTAAATGTACAATAGCCCACTCCCGCTCCCGAGTTGGCCCTACAACATACTACTCCAGAAACCCATCTCGTTCATACTCCAGGAATTCATCCTCCTCCGCATCAGTGCTGATTAGTTTTACCAAGTCTATATGTAAATTGATCACACCCATTATTACTGCATTGCCCATTTAACATGCACTTCTAATCTCCTGCTTTATACTGTGCCCAACATTAGCACTATGGTTTGGTGGCCTATAAACAACTCCCACCAATGTTTGATGCCCCTTGCTGCTTCTCAGCTCCACCGAAACGGATT
Organism: Heterodontus francisci; assembly: GCF_036365525.1. NCBI lineage: Eukaryota > Metazoa > Chordata > Chondrichthyes > Heterodontiformes > Heterodontidae > Heterodontus > Heterodontus francisci. Next base: position 31,083,378 of record NC_090391.1, read on the forward strand.
CTACATCTTGCTCCTTAGATCTAAGCTCCTCTCTCATGAATGCACTGATCTCCTCCCTTGCTAAAAGCGCGACACCACGTCCTTCTCCCGTTCGCCCACTGCTCCCAAATTACGACTATCACTGAATATTTACTTTGCAGCCCTGGCCACCCTGTAACCACGTCTTCTGAATGGCAAGAAATCGTACCGATTTATCTCTATTTGACTTTCAAATCATCTACATTATTTCTCATGCTTCGTGCATTCAGATAGAGTTCCCTTAAGTTTGTCTTAACATTATTCCTCATTCCCACCTATTTGAAATGTGTCTTCATGTCGTCTGCTTTCCAATTTCGGTTACTGATTTTCTACTTCCTCTTACCATTTTTGCTTCCCTCCTATCTGAGTTTCCTCTTAATTTCTCAACCCCTGACAATTGGGTTTAAACCCTCCGTAACAGTATTAGCAAACCACCCGGGAAGGACGTTAGCTCTGGCCCGGCTAAGGTGCAACCCACCCACCATGTACCGGTCCCACATACTCCATAACAGATCTCAATACCTCAGGTACCTGATGCCCTCCCTCCAAGCACGTGTTAAATCGCTTATTCCTTCTATTCCTATGCTCGCTAGCACGTGGCACTAGGAGTAATGCCAAGATAACAGCTCTTCATTTTCTACTCTTAATTTCCTTCCTAACTCATTAAAATCTGCTTCGAGGACCTCATCCCTCTTCTTTCCTATGCAATTGTTACCAATGTGGACCACGACCTCTGGTTGGTCACCCTCCCCCAGAACAACGGCCTTAAGCTGCTCTGTGACATCCCTGACCATGGCACCAGGGCGGCAACGTACCATCTGGTGTCAATTCTGCAGCCGCACAGATGCCTGTCTGTTTCTCAAACTAATGAATCCCCTATCACTACTGATGTTGCACTCTTCTGGCTCTCCTCCTGTGCAGCTGAGCCACCTGTTGCACCATGGACATGGCTGTTGCTGCATTACTTTGAGGAACCACTGGCCTCACCATTATCCAAAATGGATAACCAGTTAACAAGTGAGATTGACTCAAGTGACTCCTGCACTACCTGCTTGGTTATCGTAGACTGCCCTTGGTCTCCCATTCCCTCTCTGCCGACATGCTCCTACCTGCGTTGTAACCACGTCCCTAATGGTGTTATCCAAGTCGTTCCTGCATCACGGATGCACCACAGTGACTCCAGCCTCCCCTTTAGTTCCAGAACCCAGAGGTCTAGCCTCTGCAGCTGAAGACACTTACTACAGATGGGTTTGTCAAAAACATAGTGTGTCCACTACTTCCCACATAACACAGGAGACACATTCTTCTCGACCGAGGTTGCAGCCATCCATGTCAGCCGTCACGATTTAAATTACTTACTTCCAGCCATGGAATAAAGAACTATGTCCACACCAACAGGTCTATTGAGGCCTCTGTAAAAACAATGGCCCTTGGCCATTGTCACAGCCTCACAGATGTGCGGTAAGGCAACTTTTTAAATTGTTTTCCTGAAGTTTAACCGGGCACTCTCGCTGCCTGTTTAAGGGACTAACCAAAGGTGGGACTTTCGTGCCAGTGGATACTATGGCAGCAACTGCACAGCGGATCCAATTGTCCAACTCTCGGACAAAGGACAAAGAACAAAGAACAAAGAACAGTACAGCACGGGAACCGGCCATTCGGCCCTCGAAGCCTGCACCGATCTTGATGCCTGTCTAAACTAACACCTTCTGCAATCCGGGGTCATATCCCTCTATTCCCTTCATATTCATGTATTTGTCCAGATGTCTCTTAAACGTCGCTATCGTATCTGCTTCCACCACCTCTCCTGGCAGTGTGTTCCAGGATTCACCACCCGCTGTGTAAAAGACTTGCCCCGCACATCCCCTCTAAACTTTTCCTCTCGCACCTTAAACCTATGTCCCCTAGTAACTGACTCTTCCACCATGGGAAAAAGCTTCTGACTATCCACTCTGTCCATGCCGCTCATAACTTTGTAAAACTCTCTAATGTCGCCCCTCCACCCCCGTCGTTCCAGTGAAAATAATACGAGTTTTTCCAACCTCTCCTTATAGCTAATACCCTCCAGACCAGGCTACATCCTGGTAAACCTCCTCTCTACCCTCTCCAAAGCCTCCACGCCCCTCTGGTAATGTGGCGACCAGAATTTCATGCAATATTCTACTGCCAGTGAGCTGCTCCTACCCCATCTTCAGGAGTGGTGGTTGGGGATCACCCCAATCCCGTCGGCCTGCAGGAAAGCAGTCTCAAATATGTCTATTCCTTCCGCCGACCGCTATTTGTACAGCTGGCATAGGAGGAGGTCAAAATGGGCGACAGTAACATCGCGTTCTGGGGACCACAATTTATATCTTCTGGAGCTTGGATTGGGCATCGTGTGATTTAAGGGGTTTGGGCAGGTTCGTAAGAACTGCACCAACCATTGAGCTGCCTATCCTCCTCCGCAGCCTCGGGTGCTGTCGTTTCACACCTCCCTCCTCTCCCGACACCAGCAGCAGACAGCACTCAGGCTTTGCCAGAGGGCCTTGGTTTCATGCCCTCTGGTGGAGAGAGGAAGACCCGTCCGGGTGGAAGGAAAGTGCAGTTCTGAACAAAATACCCAAACGCGCGTCCTTGTTTGTGGGAAAACATCTTGAGCCTGATCTTAGACCTAGACGTAATGTGGAGAGCCCACATGCCCCGCGGCTGAGCTCAAGCCCAAGGAATTTGGGCAGGAGGATGCAGAAGTAGAATCAGAGACCTCTAGTTAGATTAAGGTCCTTGAAAATACGTGTCGATCCCAGCATAAAAGGAGGAAGTCCCTCTCTTCTGTAAAGGCCATGAGGAACATGGTCTCTCGCATGGCGTGGGTCCTCTGGCTCCCCCTACTGCCTGCACAATCATGGCCTTAAACTCAAGTGGCTGCACCCTATCCCTTGTAGCAGAGAGGAGAGAAACCCCTGTAAATTTGGTAGCTCCCGAGGGGCAGGAGGGGGCCCGTATTTGGTGTCGGGTGTGCATACGGGGCGGGAGGTGCGCGGGACCTGGGAGGGTCAACTACACCCCGTTGCCCAACAGCTTGTTTAGCTGCTTCTGCATCGGTTGCCAATGGTGGGGCAGGCGGGGTGGGGAGACCTGTTCGGGTCCGCACCACCCTGTGCCCGCAGCCTGTTTCAGTTTCCCAGGATACACCTGATCCAGGGTGCATAGTGTCCCGTCTGTTTGGCCTGTAGGAAATGCGGGCGAGGAGATGGTCTCTGGCTGCATTTCCATGAGTCGGGAGTAAACATGTCCCGAGCCCGGGGATGGAGGTAGATGGTGGTCTGGAACATCTTTCTCCCAAAGGCCCCGTTTCCTTGGAAGAACCCAAAGAATGCGCTTTTTCCATTTCTCCTGATGGTGAGATAGCTTGAGGTGGGACTAGCTGGCGTAGCCTGGACATCTGCTTTATAGTGTGTAATGGGTGTGTCAACCGCTGGCTGTAGCTACCAAGAGGAAAATGGGGACTCACTGATGACACGAAGGACAATATTGAATCCATCACTTGTGAGAAAGGGCCTCCCTTGTGTCTCCTACTGTGTCTCCTCTTATATCCATTGTGGAACTCGGGCCTTCCTTGCCGTAATAAAGCTTAGCTGGCCCTCGACCAGTGGTCAGATTCGGCAGTGATCATCAAGCCCACTCCTGCCGCTTTCAAGAATGGGGTCAAAGACGTGGACATGAGAATGATCATGCAGTGCCAGTTCAATGTGTCGCTCTCTATGTTTGTTGGGGAGTGGAAGGTGATGATCATTTCCAGTCCCTTCAATGGCGGCAGTGGGCCTCTCTACATATTTTACAATATCTCAGTCCCGCAGGAAATCCATACCATTTTGGGAGATGAAGCCACCTAGCTCCCGGAGTAGTAGGGTCCGATCTATATGAATCACCTCATCCCGACTTCCAATGGGATGGCTACATTGTAGGCCATCGCTTTCCATCCAGAGATCTTGGGACTCAAGCAGCTTGAGCGAGGCCATTTGCCTCACTGCGCCGTGGCCTGGGTGGTGTGCCGCTCCACTTGTGAATGTGTATGTGCCTGCGCCAAGCGCATTGAAAGCATACTTCTTTAAAGAACTGTCCACTCTCTTGAGCTCTATCGATAGCAGAGAATGCACCATTTATGGGGGTGGGGGGATTTCAATTATACCCTTTTGTTCAGGTATCGCTCTGCTCCCCTGTGCCACTAAGTGTCTGTGGAGATGTTGAGGGAACTGACCAGCTCCGTCAGCTTGGTTGGCGTTTGACATAAACTCCATCCTGTAGCGGGCACAGTCACTTGGAGACATGTAGGAGATGTGACCCCAATCGCCCGTCTCGACATTTCGCAGGCTGTATCTCGACAGTCGCCATGTGGCTAGTGCTCTGCTCGGACCACCACCGTTCTGTACATAGGTGGGGGCCACATCAAGGCACTTTCACAAACGGCTGCTGGAGGACGAGTGATTCTAGGACTCGTTCCGTTGACTGTGTCCCGACTGGAGAAGGAGGCGGTGGGTCCATTCCTTGAGCTTATGGTGGGATAAGGGCAAGATTCAAAGCCGTGTCTTCTGTGTAGAGTACGTGAAGGGATCGCTCAAGAAGTGGGAGGCCGTGCTCGTACACCTGCAGAGGGAGGTTCTCGACTTTTGGTCCCAGCTTGGTGATGCTATCGTGGACGCAGTCCTGTGGCAGGTGTACAAGGAGAAGAACGGGGTATTGAGGGACCTGCAGCGTGCAGATTCCCGACAAGCATACATGAGGTCGCATTACCACCCCTGGATCGTGTTTCACCCTCCTTCTCCTTGCTAGATAAATAGCGGCGGGTCCATAAGCAGCTGGTTGAGCTGTTGTCCGATGCCAGATTATTCATCACAGATCCAAAAGGATTTTGAGTCTTGATTGGGATTCTTGGTCAATACCTACTGTGACACGTTGTGCTCTCTGGATCTCTCCACTAAGGATGCAGGTAGATGTTTGTGGGAAGTCTTGCCGAACCTCGGCCTTGAGGGCGCCGAAAGACAGCAGACTCCATTCACGGTAGCCGAGTTGATCTGTGCACGTCACTGGCTCTCAATGGTTAAATATCCAGGGCTGGGCAGGCTGACCCTGGAGTTCGTCAGGGCGTTCTGGGACATCCTTTGGGGCGATTATGCGTGGATCCTGGGGAATGGTCTGGCGACCGTTTCAGTGGAGCACCGTTCACCTCCTCTATCTGGGAGTCCACCTGGACCCCGCTGAGGAAGCCTGCCTGGCAGGATTTGGAGGCAAAAGTCAACACACGGCTCGGGCACTGGACGTGACTTATCCGAGTTCTTGTCTACAGAGGCTCCCGGTTATAAACAGAAAAAACCAGGCAGCCTCTATGGTGTGGTGCGATTTGGTCACTTTGATTCCGCCCTTGCATTTGTCACCCCAATGCAGAAAAAGACTCGTTCAATCCTTCTAAGCAAGAGGAAACACTGGGTCTCTGCTGCAGGCCTGAGTCTACCAATTGAGATGGGCGGTCCGTCATTGAAATGCAGTGCTACCCAGGCTCTGAATCACCACTTTCAGACCCAGCAGCGTGTCTTATTCCGCGAGAGTCCTCCAAGATGGTGTGCGCTGGCTCCTTATTGTATCTACTGGTGCATTGCTTTCAAGACGACACGCAGCAGCCAGCTCCAACCATCAGATACGCCTCTCCGAGGGAGTTTGTCTGTCCTTTACCAGGAACTATTGAGAGTCTGGAACATGGTTGCCTCCAGTCAGGGTGTTCTACCGCCGGCGGACAAAAGGCTTCTATTTGTCTGGGCGGCTGGCTCTGGAGCCAAAGCACGAGGTGCTGGAGTAGCTTAAGCCTCTGAGATGTCCCTCAATGCAGGTATGTGGAAGACCGGGAGCACGGTGTGCTCCCGGCCGAGCTGATCCTTGCTCAGCCGCAACTGTTCCTCTGTGCAAGGCCCCGAAACTTCCTTGGGCGCCTGTCACACACAACCTGCGCCACTTCTCAGAAATGCCCTCCATGCAACTCCACCCGACTTTTGCAGATCAGTAAAACAGGGATGTCACATGTGCAGCCAATTATATACCATCTCTGTTGAACCATTCCTGTGCCTGCTTTCCAAGACGTTGGCGGGATTACTTCTGCTTGGGCTACTCATGCTGGTCGTCATCTCAGCTTATGTTAATGAGATGCTCCTCACGGGCACAGATTCTGTTCACTTGCAGAGGATGCATGACTGGAAGCATATCTTCTCGCCCTCATCCTCCATGAGGATCAATGGGGTGAAATGTTCCATATTTCTGGTAGGTCAGTGGCGGATGGACTCCCTTCTGAAGGAGTTAACGTCTTTTGCGATGGAGCACCACGCACCTCCTCTATCTGGGTATCCACAGGAGCCCTGCTGAGGAAGCCTGGCCGACAAATTGACAGGAGGGGAGGTGGAAGTCACCACTGGGCAGAATGTGCTGGGCAGAACTGTTCCACATGATTTTCTACAAGGGTCAAGTGCTGGTCTAAACCATCTGGTGGACCCGTTGATGTGGTAATGGTTGGTCACTTTGGTCCTGCCTTCTGCATTTGTCACCAAGATTCAGAAGAAGGTCGTCGATATCTTCTGCATCTGTGCCATGGTCCTGAGTCTCCCGATAGAGGAGGGTGACAGTAGCTGGTGGGTACCTGCACTCTCCACATTTGGACCTTGCAGCAATATCTTGACATAGAACATCCTCTGAGGTGCTGTACATGGGGGACGTACATTGTTTTCTACCAGCACACTGCCTTTAAGACAACAATCAGCTTCTGGTGGCAACTGTTAGCTACGTCTCTCTGAGGGATATGCCTCTCTTTTAACGGGATCTCTTCATTGTCTGGAACATGGTTGCCTCCGAAAGGGCACTGCCGTCCAGGTGGCTGGCTCCTGGGGTGGACCAACAGATGGACGTAGAGCCAAAGCCTCTGCGACATCTCTCACAGTGGGGATCGACGGGTCTTGGGGGTGGCGTGCTGCTGGTAGAGCTGACCCACGTTCATGCAGAATTGTTCATCAGACCCAGGCCCAGCAAATGTCCTCAGGAGCTGATCCCACAAAGCCTGAGCTGACTCTCTGAAATGGCCTCCGCACAGTGCAAAGAGGTTTCCTGTGTGAGATGGGGTCCGTGTTGCTATCTGCCAGTGAAGGGAATCCCCACTGGAAGTCTCGCAACATGGCAGTCCTTTCCTTTTACATCGTAGACGTGGGCTGGTGAGGACTGGACGTGCAATGGACGTTTAGTTAGCTTCATTTACTCCCAAGCTCCCTGTCAGTTCTGCAGCTTGGAAGAGCCCCTGTTCCATGTGTATCTGGAGCGTGCGAGGCTGCACACCTCTTTGATTATTGAAGGGACCGCACCTCAGCTGTTGGCTGTTTTTCACCACACACTCCACTACTGATCTTTGGGGAAATGGTCTGTGTAAATATATATATATATAGGACACACCCCACCACAATTATAAAAGGGTTCTTGGTGTATAAAAGCCAATCCATAAAGCAAAAATAACGTTTTATGCACAGATTGGAACTCCCTCTACATTACCCCATCAAAGAAAAGTTGAGGCTGTTACAGCACGGGATTAGAAACAGAGTAAACTCCCTCTACGCTGCACCATTAAATACTCCCAGGGAACATACAGCACGGGTTTGATACAGAGTAAAACCCTTTCTGCACTTTCCCATCAAAAAAGCGTAATACAACTGTCCCCGTCAAGGACTCCCAGTGCAGATCCTGCACTGTCTTTGTTGTTGCCTAATTGGGACTGCTGAGTGCATCAAGGAGTAACAGCTGACTGTGCTGCAGTTAGTTGGAAGCGGTTCACCCGAGCAGATAGAGATGAGGAGCGTGCTATGAATTTTTACAACAGCAGTTGCTGAAAGGAAGAGGCGTTATAAACCCAAGGCTGTGTTTTGAGTTGGGTGGTATAGCTCCGGACATTGCGTTGATTTGGACTGTTGTGAGAGGTGGAAGAGGTAGCAAGTACAAGAGGTAGGGCTGCAGGCAGCTGTGCAGTTTCATTAAGCACACAGGGAAACTCCATCCCCACCCCATATGGCGAGCAAGGGTCAGGTGGAGCTGCTTGCCTCAGGAGGCAGAAGGAGATGGATAATGCTTGGGCAGCTGCAGCTAACCTCGGTGAAGACCTCTGCCCCAAGCAACAGGGTTGGCAAATATAGTTTTAAAGTATTCTGTGCGTACCTTCACATTGCAGCAAAATCACCTCTCTGGTTATTTTTTTGGTGGCTATTTATTTATTTATCTAATTATTTATTTATTTCCACTGCAAACTTTCTGTTGAAGTTTTCAGGCATCTAATTGAGGTGGCGTTTAGCTATTGGACCCACGGCCGGCCCAGCTGCAGCATTGGCGTTGCCCGCTCACACCCATTGATTTGCAGCTTCTGTGGTCGCCTATGTGGCCTGTGGACTCTTGAGATTAATCACTAGTAGCCATAATGTGTACGGCCATGCCCACCCGAGTATGTATTTAAGGCTTTGATGGTAGTTGTCCATCCTTCGGCCATCATTGCATGCCTCGGAAATGTATGGGAAGGCTTTCGCTCTCAGCAAGGCAGAATGCTCAGTAGTTCTGGCCCGAAGGAAGGGGCTGACCGTGGACAGGACTTTCCTGCCTGATGACACCCTGGGGGCTACTGCGCAGTGTATTCGAACATCGAACGACAAACCATCGTTTCCCAATGAGCTCCGCCACCCTTACCTGCAGATCTGGGGGCCTTGAGGCCGTGGATTGTAGTATTCTCTCTCAATCTTCAGACAGCATTATCTGACATGTCTACTCCAACTTCCATGAGCTCTATATGCACCTGGCGCGGGATCAGGTTACAGTTGACCAATTTTTTGTTCGGTTCCAGAGTACAGTCTAGCGTGTCTTCTGAATCCCAGACGGAAACGGTGCCATCCCTGCACCGGGGCGGGGGTAGGGTGGGGGATGAAGAATGTTTGTAAGCGCTGTCTCAACCTCCGGGCCGTCAAATCCACGTCAGCGACCGAAGATGGCTGTGTCATCCCTCCCCTTCTTCCGCCTACAGCTACAGCAATGGCTCTGGAGGTCGTAGTTTCCAAGGGGTTGGAAGGTGCGGCATCGAATAAAACATCTAAATACGTGTCCCCTGGACACTAAGGAGCAAAATGAGCCTGAGCAAAAATCACCTCTGAATCTGATCCCAGGGAGCTCATCTGCCCCCTTGTTTAGCTCAGGCCCAGGAGATCTGGGCTGAAGGAGGGTGCGGAGGTTGGGTCACTGACAGCTTAGGTAATGGAGGTCTGTGAACCTCTGCCAGTCTCCTGGAATATGAGGAAAAAGAGCCCCTCCTCTGAAGGGCACCCTAAGATGCAGAGTCTATCTCCTGGAGCGGGTCTTCGGGCTGCTCCCACAACCACCAGCATTAGGACCTCAACACATGGGCGGAAACCTTTTATCTCTCAAGACGGAGGGGAGGGCAGAGCCGCTGTATATCTGATAAATCCCAGTGTGGGGGGAATGGCCCCGCCTGTGGCAGGGGATTCGGTGGACCCCCAGGAGACATCATTGCATTTGCAACCGGGTGAGATCTCCTGTGCGGGATTCAGGGCAGGATTGAGAGTGGAAACCTCTTAGCTGCCAGCTGCTGCCAGCCGGGACGTGCCCGATCCAGATGGCCATTTGAACATTGTAAGTAGTGTCACGTCTGCTGAGCCTTGGGCACTTGTGGGTAGAAGGACTCCTCCACCATCTATCGTGGGGTGAAAACCTGTCAGAGCTGGCACAGCCGAGACATCTGCCTCACAGTGTGTGTGATGGGAGGGGGGCGGGGTGGGGGTTGGTGACGGTAAGAGGAAGAGGGCATGCCAGCCGCTAGCAATAACTACCCAGTGGAGGAATGGATTCTGATATGGAGTCCAACACCAGTGAGACAGGAGACACGCTCGTGCCTCCAGTATGTCTCCGACCATCCCTATTGTGAAACGCCTGGATTTCCTTGCTGCTTGCAGGAGTTGCCAAAATAAAGTTCAGCAGGGCCTCGAACGACGGTCGCATCTGTCTCTCTTCATCGGTCCATCTGTGCCGTCCTCAAAAAAGATGGTGAAGGGTGCAGAAATGAAAACAGTCGTGCAGCCCTGGTACAAGGTGTTCGTCACTGGTCTGCTGAGGGAGTGGTCACTGACTAGCACCTCTGCTCCCTACTCTATTTGAGGTATTTTGCTGAGGCGATTGAAATACTTTTGATATGAAGATATCCACAGCCAGCATCAACATCACCGGCAGCAGGGGGAGACTTTGCAGATTTCCCAATCTCTCACTCCTGAAGGAAGGGCGATATGCACAGTGTCATAGAGTCATTTGCAGCACAGAAGGAGGCTATTCGGCCAATAGAGTCCATGGCCGTGCTCCACGGAGCTATACAGTCAGTCTCACTCCCTGGCTTGATTGGCATAGTCCTGCAAACGTATTTCTCTCAGATGACTATCAAACTTCCTGTCAAATTCCTTCCTCATTTCCGCTTCCACCAGCCTTGTGGGAAGCGAGTTTCAGAGAACTGCCACAAGTGAGCTTTCTGCAGGAAACCATCACCGTTGCAAGACACGAAGTGGAGTGGCAGGATGGAGTCCACATGTGACACCTCACCGCTTATTCTAGTGGGTGGCAATCTTCTTGGCCCCGAATTTTCACCAAAGATCGTGGGGATCAAGGAGCTTCTGTCAGGCCACTTGTTCTACTTCGTCCTTCTCTTATGTGACATGCCACTCCATATTATGAAAGCGTACACACCCACGTCCAGCTTGTTGCAAGCGTCCTTTGTTGAAGATGAGTCCACAGTCTTCAGCCTTGTCAGTAGTGGTGGGTGTATCAAACACCCCGAGGGTGGGGGGTGGGGCGGGCGTGGGTTTCAACTGAAACCTCGAGATGAGAGATCGCTCAGCTGCACACCGTTAAGGATTGTTTGAAAAGTTGTGGGAAATTATCAGTTCCTCAGCTTGTTGGACGTCTGGAGGGATGTACATCCGGAATCCAGCGCCTTCATCTGAAGGTATGGAGCAGGAGCCACACACATTGATCCGGTCCCTGCATTGCGGCGGTCTCCATACGGCTGGTGATGTGATCTGATCTCCACGCGGTGTGAGTGCATCTCACTTCATTATGCACACAGGCAGTGTTTGATTACTGGAAATTTACCAACTGGCTGCTGGAGGAAGAGCTATTAGAGGACTAGTTCAGGTGATGCTGGACCAACTGGAGCTACTTTCGAGTATGATGTGTCGTGGGCAAGAATAATAGCCACGTCTTCTGTCAGGATTATGAGAATGGGTCGACCAAGAGGCAGGGGTCCTAGATCGGGTATCTGGAGAGGTCGCTCCTCGACTTGGAGTCCCATCTCCGCCAAGGCGTTATCGACCAGGCAGGCATTCAAAGAGTCGAAGTTTGCGCTGAGGGATCTGGAGCTTCTGAGGTCCCAGGACACCGATGTAACATCATGGAACAAGATTCTGGAGGATTTGGTTGGCATCTCACCACTAGCAGCTCTTTAAACTGTTGGCCAACAACATCACAGGTTCTCCATCACAGTTCGAGAAAGATTGCGTCGTTTCGTCTCTCCAGATTGTTTCAGTGAGGATGTGCGCAGAGTTTTGTGGGAGAGCCTTCCAAAGGTCAGTCCTGAGGGCTCCAAATGACTGGAGGCTGTGCTATATTTGTCAATCTGATTCCAATCTCGATGGTCCAATCGACGTGGCTGGACGGGCTGTGCGTGAAGATCCTCAAGGCATTCAAGACATGATGGGGGTGATTGCACGTGGATCCGGGGGGAAAGCGACGAGTTAGGTGCCCCTCTCATGGCACAGGTTGGGCATTGACCTGCTGACAAAGAAGGACGAACTCTGTCTGCCTAAAATCTTGCATCCAGTCCATCCCCCCTCAGCATGGATTATAATATCTTTGTTGGGAGAATGTTTACCTGCTTGTATTCCATGCTGGCCCACATGATTCATGCCAACTAGTCCTATGCAGTCATGGCCAGTCCATCACGGAAAGCACCAACTTGGTTCTGGACCTGATCCATCTTTTCCAGATGACTCATCTGTCAGTTACCTTTCTCTCCCTCAATCAGCAGAATGTGTTTGGTAGGGCAAATCACAAATACCTTTACAGAATATTGCGCATGTTCGGACTTGAGCCTCATTTCGTGGCCTGTGTCTGACTTTTGTAAACCGTTGCAGAATGCCCAGTCAAAGTTAACCGGTCCTTGACAGCACGGCTTTGTTTTGGGGGAAGGGTACTTCAGAGATGCCCCAATATCTAGGCAATTGTGCACCATCTGCGTGGAGTCATTCCTGTGCAAACGTCACAGGAGACTCGTGGGTTTGGCACTGTTTGTGCCGGGCATGCAGGTCAAAATCTCGGTTTACGCCATTGTCATGCTCCTCACCGTCACTGATGACTTGCAGAGGGTGTGCGAGTGCCAGCAGGTTCCTTCTGCTGAATCCTGTGTGAGGAACAAGTTGCAGGAATATTCCAGATTCCTGATGGGTCAATGGTGGGTGGACCCCATGCAGAGGATTGTTGCGTGAAGGACGGCGCACCTTCTCTGTCTGGGACTCTACCTGAGCCCTGCTGAGGATATTTGGTCCATACACTTGCAGGGGTTGAAGTTTAAAATTCAGCTGTCGGCTAGGGCTATGGACAAGGCTGCTCTGTGTACTTTACTGCAGGGGCCTCGATACTGTGGCATTGGTTGGCCACTTCCGTCCAATGATCATAACCAATCTGTTTTAGCAAAGTGACAACACTGACATCTATCTAATAATGTGGATAATCGCCCAGGTGTGTCCTATCCACAAAAAAGGACAAATCCAATCTGGCCAATGATTGCCCCAACAGCCTACTGTCGATTATCAGCAAATAAATGGAAGGTGGCATTGGTAGCACTACCAAGTGCCACATAAACAATATCCTGCCCATCGATGCTCATCCTCTGTTACTCCAGGGACATTCTTCTCCTGGTCTTGGCCCAAACATTGGTAAAAAGAATGGAACTCCAGAGGAAACATGACAGTGATTGTCCTGGATATTTTGAAATCATTTAACGGCGTCTGGTAACAAGAGCCCGATCAAAACTGGAGCCAGTGGTGAAGTGAGGGAACTCTTCAGTAGTTGGAGCATTGGTAGCGCCGAAGAAGATTGTTCTCATTGTTGTCAATTATCTCAATCCCAGGATAATACTTCAGGAGTTCCTAATGATAGGATCCTTGTCACAACCATGTTCAGCTGCTGCATCAATGTCATACCCTCCATTATAAGGTTAGAAGTGGGAATGTTCACTGATGATTATGTGATATTGATTGCCATTTTACAACTCCTCAGTTACTGAAGCAGTCTATGTCAATATGCAACAAAACCTGGACCATTTTCAAGCTTTGCCTGGTTATTGGCAAGTAACATTTGCACCAAACAAGTGCTAGGCAACGGCAACTCCGATAAGAGAGCCTGTACCCATCTCTCCCTGACGTTCAACACCATTTCCATCGTTGCCTCCTCCACTTTCAGCATTCCTCGGCTTGCCATTGACCAGAAATTGAACTGGAACCAGCCACATTAATAATGCAACCACAAGTGCAGGTCAAAGGCAGGCAGTTCTGCGGTGAGTAACCAAACTGCAAGCTTCCCAAAGCCTTTTCACCATCCACAATACACAGGTCGGGAGAGCGATGGAATATTCTGCACTTATCTGGATGCGTGGAGCTTCAATAGCACTCAGGAAACACAACACCAATCAGGACAAAGCCTCCCAGTTGATCGGCAGCTGATCCACAACCATAAACATTCACTCCCACCACCACCAATGCTCAGTGACAGTACCGTGCACAATATACAAGATGCACTGCAGCAACTCAACACACCTCCTTCAACAGAAGCTTCGAAACCTGTGACCTCTTCCAACTAGAGGGGCAAGGGAAGCAGACAAGTGGCAACACCAACATCTGCAAGTTCACCTCCAAACCACACATCATGACTTGGACATATGTCATTATTTCTTCACTGTCATTTGGTCAACATCTTGGAGCTCCCTTCCGAACAGCACTGTGCGTGTACCTGTACCAGATGACTGCAACAGTTCAAGAATGCAGCACACCATAACCTTCTCAAGATGAATTAGTGATGGGCAACACATGTTGGTCTTGGCAGCGATGTCCACAATCCATGAAACGAATAAATAAATGAAAGTTACTGTTAATTGTTAGTTTGGGTCAGATAAGAAATATGCTGAGATATGAAGTTAGATAATGCCTCAATTCAATACAACGAGTACACGAGCTAATAAAATGTGCTGCTTGTTAAATTAGAGATCAGGTGATGTACTTCGGCAGAAGGGACAGTGAGAGGCAAAATAGAATTAATGGCACTCTGCAAAAGAGTATGCAGGAACTCAGGGACTCCAGGAGTGCATATGCATGAATATTTGAAGGTGGCAGTATACATGGAGAGAGTGGTTCGAAAAGCATGTGAAATCTATGGTTTTAAAACTAGAGACATAGAATGCAACAGCAGAGAATTTATGCAGAACCTTTATAAAGCTCTAGTTCGGCATCAACTAGGTTATTGTTTCCACTTCTCGACTTCACACCTGATCTCAGTGTCCTTCAGAGGATACAGCGCCTCTCACTATTTAAAATATCCACTGACTTTCTGTTGTCTTTTCTCCCAAAGTTGATCACTTCACACTTATTGACATGATGTTCCATCAGCCATGTTTTTGCCCATTCACATAGCCTGTACAAATGCCCTTCAAGTGTCCTCGTATGCTACTCACGACTTACTTTCTCACCTGATTTTGTGTCATAAGGAAAGTTAAAAATATTGCATGAGGTCCCCACATCCAAATCAGTTATGTCGATCGAAAACAGGTGTGGCCCAAGCACTGATCCTTGCAGTACCCCACTAGTAATAAGCAGCCATCCTGAGAATGGCCCGTTTATTCCTACTCTCTGTTTTCTATCGTTGATCCAATTCTCTGTCCATATCAATATATTATCCCCCCCACCCTCAACCCCAACGTGGTCTAATTTCCTTTACTAACCTCCTGCATAGGACCTTATAAAAAGCCTTCAGAAATTCCAAAAGCACTGTCTCCACTGGTTTGCATTTATCTGCATTGCAAGTGATACGTTCGAAGGCCTCCAATAGTTTTGTAAGACATGATTTCCTTTCATAAATCCATGTTGGCTCTGCCCAATCATATCATTATATTTCAAATGTCCAGTTATTACGTCCATTAATAATATTCTAACATTTTCCCTACTACTGACGTCAAACTAACAGGTCTGCAGTTCTCCATTTTCTCTCTCGCTCCCTTTCTAAATATCTCTTAAATTCTTTGCATGTGGATGACTTAAATTGTCCACAATGCATATCACTAAAAATGTCAGCAACATATAACTCTTAAAATGTCCGCCACATGTATCTCTTAAAATTTCTCCCTTGTATTTACATTAAAGTGCCTACTAGGCATATCCATTAATTTTACAGTAAACAGATCGCTTAAAATGTGTACGCACATACTTCTCAAAATAACTGCCATACATATCCTTTACAATGTCTACCCATTCCGCCTGAAAATGTCTGCTATGAATAATTCTTAAAAGAACGCCATTCACAACCCTGACAATATTTCATCATGTGGCCCCTAACATTGCAGAGCTGACATTTTTTTTTGTCCCAACAAGGCTATAATCAATATCGCAATATAGTGCTTCTTGTAGTCATTCAGGAAAACTTACCTAAGAAATAAAAAGCGATGCATAAGAAGATTCAGATTGTCACTTTGTGGCTCTCAGTGTTGCGGTTTGCAATCGTATTTCGGTCGAGGGCGACGTGAGGACGCAGTCAGTCTATCTGGTCTTTTGACTTTTTTATTCGTTCTCCAACACTTTCTAGAATTCTTCTACTTCTATGATTTCACTTCTAAAAATATTCATGATCTCTGTGCACCCCAGCGTTGGGAGCCCTACCTTTTAACCCTTTATGACTGTCAGGCCATTTGTGTTCGGCTGAATGATTGGCTCAGAACTTGTTATGGTTGTTGCTATCCCACTTGAGGTGACAGGACACCTGCCAAAGTTGTGAAAAAATCTATTCACTTCAGTTATCACCCTCTTGTGCTGGCACAGGCAGTCCTAAATTTGTACAAATCTGGTTCATTGTTAGACAGGATGCTGAAGGTTGTCAAAGTTCTCAATTTATTTCTGATGGCAGAAACAATACATTATCGTTAGACTTTTTTTTGTTTACATTGTGAAAGTTACATTTGTGCTTTATAATCCGACATGACAGAGATGGAGTTAAGAGAGGAGGGGGAGTTGTACTATTGATTAGGGAGGACATCACGGCAGTACTTGGAGAAGATATTCCGGGGGGGAACGTCTAGCAAGGCCATATGGGTAGAACATAGAAATAAGAAAGGGGTGATTACTTTTGTGGGATTATACTATAGGCCTCCCAATAGTCAGAGGGAATTGGAGGCTCATATGTGGAGGGAAATCACAGATAGGTGTAGGAATTATAGGGTTGTAATAGTAGGTGATTTTAACTTCCCGAATATTGAATGGGACTGTCTTCGAACAAAGGGATCAGATAGGGAAGAGTTTGTTAAGTGTGTCCAGGATAGTTTTTGAAGCAGTGTGTGGATGGCCCTACTACAGAAGAGGCTACACTCGACTTCCTCTTAGGAAATGAGGATGGGCAGGTGATTGATGTGTCAGTGGGGGAGCACTTTGGGACCAGTGATCATAACTCTATTGGCTTCAAGAGAGTTATGGAAAAGGATAGGGGGAAGGCTAATTTCAGTGGAATGAGACACGATATCTCAAAAGTTGAATGGGAGAGGCAGTTTACAGGTAAAGGGACGTCTGGCAAGTGGGAGGATTTTAAAAGTGAGATAGGAAGAGCTCAAGGGCGGCATGTTCCTGTTAGATGGAAGGGCAAGGCTGGAAAGTTTAGGGAACCTTGGTTGACGAGGGTTATTGAGGGTCTGGTCAGGACAAAGAAGGAGGCATATGTCAGGTACAAACAGCTGGGATAAAACGAGTCCCTCGAGAACAAAGAACAAAGAACAAAGAAAATTACAGCACAGGAACAGGCCCTTCGGCCCTCCAAGCCTACGCCGATCCAAATCCTCTATCGAAACCTGTCGCCTATTTTCTAAGGGTCTGTATCTCTTTACTTCCTGCCCATTCATGTATCTGTCTAGATACATCTTAAAAGATGCTATCGTGCCCACGTCTACCACCTCCGCTGGTAATGCGTTCCATGCACCCACCACCCTCTGCGTAAAGAACTTTCCACGGATATCCCCCCTAAACTTTTCCCCTTTCACTTTGAACTCGTGTCCCCTTGTAATTGAAGTATAGGGGATGTAGGACTGCACTTATGAAGGAAATTAGGAGGGCGAAAAGGGGGCATGAGATTTCCCTGGCAGTTAAGATGAAGGAGAATCCTAAAAGATTCGATAAATATATTAAGAGTAAAAGGATATCTCAGGAGACAGTAGGTCAACTTAAGGATCAGTGTGGTAATCTATGTGTGGAGCCACGGGAAATGGGCGAGGTCTTAAATGAATATGTCTCATCTGTATTTACCGTGGAGAAGGTCATGGGAGCTAGTGAGTTCAAGGGAGGGAGCACCGATATCCTGGAGAATATCAACATTACAAAATAGGAGGTGTTGAAGGTTTTGAAGCACATTAAGGTGGATAAATCCCCAGGGACTGAACAGGTGTATCCTAGGATGCTAAGGGAAGCAAGGGAAGGGACCGTGGCAGAGATTATTGTTAGCCACGCGTGATTTACTGGAAGGATAGCTAATGTTGTGCCTTTATTTAACAAGGGCAGCAGGGATAAGGCAGGGAACTACAGGCCAGTGAGCCTTACATCAGTGGTGGGTAAGTTATTGGAAGTGATTCTGAGACACAGAATTAATATGCATTTGGAAAGGCGTGGTCTGATTCGGGATAGTTAGCATGGCTTTGTGCGTGGGAACTCATGTCTCAAGAATTTGATTGAGTTTTTCGAGGAGGTGACGAAGAGGATTGACGAGGACAGGGCGGTGGACGTTGTCTACATGGACCTTAGCAAGGCCTTTGACAAGGTCCCGCATGGTCGGCTGGTCTGGAAGGTTCGAACGCATGGGTGAGCCAGCCACGTAGATACAAAATTGGCTTGGTGATAGGAGGCAGAGGGTGTTAGTGCAGGTTTGTTTTTGTTTTTTCAGATTGGAGGCTGGTGACCAGTGGTGTGCTGCAAGGATCGGTGCTGGGCTCTCTGTTGTTTGTCATATATATAAATGACTTGGATGTGAAAGTAGGTGTCATAATTAGTACGTTTGCAGATGAAACCAAAAGTGGTGGTACAGTGGACAGTGAAGAAGGTTGTCTAAGATTACAACAGGATATAGATCAACTGGGAAAACGGGCAAGGGATTGGAAAATGGAATTCAATGCGGACATGTGCAAAGTGATGCATTTTGGGAAGTTAAACCAGGACAGGACGTATATAGTATATGGCAGGGCCTTGGGGAGTGATGTTGAGCAGAGAGACCTTGGGGTGCAAGTACATAGTTCCCTGTAAGTGACAACACAGGTTGACAGGGCGGTAAAGAAGGCATATGGCATGCTTACATTCCTCATGCGAGGCATTGAGTACAAGAGTTGGGACGTCATGTTGCAGTTGTACATAACATTGGCTAGGCCTCATTTGGAGTATTGTGTTCAGTTTTGGTCGCTGCATTACAGGAAAGATGTGATTAAGCTAGAGAGGGTGCAGAAAAGATTCACAAGGGTGTTGCATGGTTTGGAGGGCTTGAGTTGTAAAGAGACATTGGATCGGCTGGGTCTGTTTTCCCTGGAGCGAAGGAGGCTGAGAGGGGACATCATAGAGGTATATAAAATTATGAGAGACATCGGTCGGGTAGGTATCCAGAGTCTGTTTCCCATGGCAGGGTTGACTAAAATTAGAGGGCATAGATTTAAGGTGAGAGGGAGGAGATTTAAAGTGGATCAAAGGAGTAAATTATTTCACACCAAGAATAGTGGGTATCTGGAATGAGCTGCCAGAGGAGGCACGATAGTACCAACATTTAATAGACAAATGGACAGGTATTTGAATGAGTAAGCAATAGAGGGATATGGAATTAATGGAGGCAGGTGGGATTAGTCTCGATAGGCATTATGGTCGACATCGATGCGGTGGGCCGAAGGGCCTGTTTTTATGCTGCAGGACTCTATGACTCTATAACTCTAAAATAACGAGGCGATGTCACAGCTTATGGAGGCAATCGTGATCAGCCATATAATTTTCTTCATTGGCCTCTGCTTGAAAGGCTATTTTCAGCCTTTCTCACCACAAGCAAATGGGTGACCAGGGGCCATCTGCCTCCTGAATGTGACCCCATATTTGGGGGTGGGGCATAAAATCGAACCAGAATTGTGGAGGCTGTTTTGGCGTTTGGCACAGTTAGCTGCACCATCCTCCTCCAACGCCTCTCCACTGTCACCCAGATGGCTGGGGCTTCAGTCACCTGGTTCCACTTTTATCTAGCTAATCATATCCAGTGTGTTACTTGCAATGGCTTCTCTTCCTGCTCCAGCAATGTTAACTCTGGTGTCCCCAAGTATCTATCGTGGTCCCCTCCTGTTTGTCATCGACATACTGTCCCTGGGTAACAGACAGAAAAACGTGCAGAAAAAGGACAAAACAAGCAACATATACTCAGAGAGGCAGATACAATGACAAATAGACAGCGATAATAAGAGAAGATAAAGGTAGTGTCAGGAAGTGAGTTTAACCCATAGAGTGCAATGACCATATATCCTTTTTTAGACAACGCCTTATAATGAGCCAGGAGAATGTATGTGCTGGTGTTTGAGAATCGACAGATGAAACAGGCAGTCAGGTTAATGTCTGTTCTTGGCAATGCACTTTGTGGTTTTATGTCTATTGTCAAGGTAATGCGTACAGGATGAGCAATATTCCCACTCAGTCTTGTCTAACTGACCCTGCTGGCATTTACTGCAGGAATTTAATCTGCTGCTATGTACAATGTGCAACTTTACTGGTGAACTTTAGTCTTGTGCAATCAATCAGAATACATTCTTAGCCCTTCTTCTGTGTTGCAAACTCGGTCCCACTGCGCTGTCGCTTTCTCTGTCTTCACAGCATGTTTTATTGTTGATTCACCTTGCATATTAAAAATGGTGGTTGGCGAAATATAAACCAAACACTGGATCTGAAAAACTCTCAGAATCAACGCAGTTTTTTGTCGAACGTGTAAAAGAAAAGCTGGAATTGCATAATCTGCACAAAATGTGCTCTTCCTGTGCGTGATCTCAAAATAATAAACTTCAGTCCATTTAATTTAAACAGATGTCATTATTTCATTCTCTGTGTTAAAAACCTTCGAATTACAAAATCCACGCAATATTCTCTCTACAGTAGCTCACATTTCGAGGTTTAATTCACTTCGTCCATTACATTCCCTGTGTTAATTCCCAAATTAAACACAGTTTAGAGGTTGATTATAATAAACCTGTTCATATATTATAAAAATGTATTTAAAATGATGAACAAATTATGTTTTTCGATATCTATCGCCTGTGAGCTCTGACACGTCCGAACGCTTCAAGGACACTTAACAGCCTACTCCCCTTTCATATTACATCGTACAAAGGATTGGAGCAAACCACTACAAACTCATAGAGAATTTGATGTTCAATGGTCCATTTCTGCCATCTTTGGCAGCATTCTCGGTAAGCAAACTGGGATGTTAAAGTGAATTGGTGATGCCATAATCTGCAGCAATGGGAGAAATCCATATTCCAGAACCTATGAGGCCAGGACTAGACCCATTATGACTATAAGTGTTGATTGGAATGGTCGAAATCTTTTCCTTTTCCAGAAATCAAATGGATCAGGACAGCAACAAAAAAATAACGAGGCTCCAGAAATATACTGGGAAAATAGCACTGGGCTTCTATATGACTATTGGAACGAAATAAATCGATTGGAATCCAAAAATACCGGGTAGAAAAGAAATGGTTTTCCAGAAATCCGCTTGCCTGGGTGAAACCAATTTGGTTTACAGAAAGAAATTGGTTCAGGATAAATCTGTTGTGTTGAAGAAATACATCGTGTTCGAGAAATCAGTTGAGGCAGAAAATTCTGCTGGTGTTCCAAAAATTTACTGGGGTTCAAGAAATCCAGAATAGGCCGAGAAGTCCATTGGTGCATCACCAGTGGAATTATGACCGCCAATGTAAATATAATTCTTCCCCATTGTACAGGTTCCTTCCAATAATTTCTTACCTGGGCAGCTAGAAAATTTAAATGAATGGGATAGGGCTCTGCACTGAGGAGCACAGGGTCTCACATTGTTAAAAACAATTTTGTCATGTCGTGTCTGGTACCTTTGCATCTGTGTGCTCCAGTTAGTGGCTATTTGTCACTAGAAATAGTTTCCACTTAGTCACTCTGTGGAAACAATTGACGATTTGAGGCACCTCTATCAAATATATTCTCAACTCTCTCTGTTCAAAGAGGCATTTTATTCGCCAAAGGGGAGATGTTGTTATATCAAATGCCATGGCATAAATTTCATTTGAATTGCATTTCGAGTTTGCGATGGACACTCTCATAAAGGACATGTTCGAAGCATAGTGGGCTGGCAGCGACTTTTGCAAAAACACTAACAATAACATTTTCGCAGAGACCCAGGCTATAAGAATTACCTGCGAAAAAGTGCCCATTTCACCAGACGACAGGCTGCATTTCCCGTTCAAGACAGAAAGCAGCGATTTAAAATTTGATTGCACGTTCTGGCCATTTCTCTAAAGGCAGCTCATTTCTGGAGTGAGCCAAGTGTAGTTGCATGAAATAACATGCCTTCGAAACGATGGGAGAACAGGAGAACTTAAAATTTGTAATGAGTAACGAGGCAGAATTAATTAATATTCAGACACCAAATGAGCAGCGAGCAATGCGTGGTCATAAAATGTTAGAGGCAGACCTTCAGTTTGAGGAGAAAGGTAACACACGTGCAATTCTATTCACCTTAAATAAGGCTGGCATGAAATGAGACGTAGGCTGAGCACATTAAACTCGGATGTGTTAGTAACAGGCAAAACTAGGCACAAGCAAACGGAAGCACTGAAAGAAGCATTTAGTACAGTAGGCATCCAATGCATAGAGCCGGTGCCAATCACCTTAAACATCTCTCCTCTGGTTATCTTCCCTTCTGCCAGCAAAGGGTTTACAGTGAGAAAACAATTCCTGATTTGGAAAACGTCTGCCAAATCTCCTCATGGGTTGGCTGATTTGAGAAAACAAGGCTAAACCATTAAGACACTGCTCCAGGTTGATATGTAGCGCTCCCCTTCCCTCACTCACATCGAATGCTTAGACAAAAGGGCCAACTTCCTGTAAACAAAACCCAGTTCCTCTGGTAGCCTCTCTTGGATCAAAATATTCTCCAAGAACATCTTGTGAACAAACCAACCGCTGTCCTTCCAAAAGCCAGCCTTCCTTTTGCAGAGCTTATTCATTGTGAAGACAGTCAGAATAATGACTGAGTTCAAGGCACAAAGGAACATTGCTGTGAATGGAACATCTCCCCCCAGGAGCAGCTGTAGCAGCAGAGCAAGGGAAACCAGTGCAACATAATGACTACGGCTCGGCCGTAGTAAAATGTCAATGAAGTGGAAGCAGATCAGCATTAAAACTGGACAGGAGAATAAACTGGGGGAAGAAATGGAGAGTGAACTACAGACATGTGTAAGTGCACGGATTTAAAAGGAAAAGGTTTTGAACATCAAGAACTAATGAATTTACATGGAGTGATGTTTGGTTTCTTGTTGCAGTTCTATGAGCAGGTGTGGCAGATGTTTAAGACAGAAAGCAAGCTTGCTGCAGATTTGAGTTGACGTTGTTATGCAAAGTATTAACCATTTTGCAGTCACAGCCTCCGGAAATCCGCTATGGTAATCTTAAACAGGCCACTGCAATGCTGTTGAAAGGAAGATATATTTGATAAAGAGCATCTCTCCAAAAGACCTGCCATCTCTGCGGAACGTTCCGCAGTCAACTGCTTTCATTTGAATAAAACCAATAACAGTGATGGGAATCGAGGTTCGCAGAGACTCGATCCTAAATCCAGTCCCTTTGACCGCTCAGTCCCGCCATCACGCAGGACCGAACTCAGTGTTGATATTGTTGACTGGTGGTTGAAAGCTGCCATTCCTGCTGTTTATCCTCGGAGTGTAATGATTTTCAGTGAGAAAGAAGGAAATAAGTGAAAATTATGAGAGGTGTTCATGGAATGAAGTATCCGAGAGGTTAAAGCAGCGGACCACTAATCCATTACTCAGTGCATGTGTGGCTCAGAATTTCATAATCATTGATATTGTATTTCGGAATAGATGTGTTTTCCATTTCTTTAACCAATCCAAGAGTCCAACATGTGAGTCCCATCCTTCCACAAGCCGCAGTGTGGGTGCTTTGCAGAGCTGTCTCAATCTTTTTGCTCCAATCAACAAAGTCATAATTTCCACGCAAACTGTTTCTGCACGGAGGTCTTGATAGTGAAAGATCTGAGCTGCCTGAATTCTCATTCCAAGTGACCAATGACATCCTGGTGAAATAGATATCTCTGCACACATTCTGCTTGATTTCACCTAAGTTTTGTTCATTTTTCTTTTTTTTAATTTCTGCTTTCACAACAACAGTATCACTGAAAGTACAAAACCTGCCTCATGTTTGTAGTTCCAGACAGACTTTTTCTCAGCTCTTCTCAGACGCATGTTTGCTCTTCACTTTCTTACAGGTATTGTTAACTCCGGCGTTTCCACGCACAGTAGGCTGAAGCCTGACTATCCAAAAACACGTTACTCATGTTACCAGGGGTCGTCAGTAAATTCGCAAGGGCGGGGTACCACAGTGACTGTGACGGAGTATAATTAGTTACTGAGTTATCAAGTGGATTTGGAGGCTTTAGCGGATGGGGGGTGGGGGTTGGCGGCGGGTAGCAAAAGAATAAGGGAGTTTCACAAGATATCAGAGACAAAGACAAAGAACAGTACAGGCGTCAGAGACAAAGTGAGATTGAGAAGATAATGAGCTCCAGGAGCATGAAAGCATATCAGACACGCTCAGGGAATATTGGATGGGATAACGGACGCGCAGGAGATATCAGAGAGGGCCGAGACGCTTTTGGCGTAGCGGAGACGGGAAAGAACAGTCAAAGGCAGCACATGGGCTAATGGAGGCTCAGGATGTCTCAGAGTCCAGCCGGGGCGTTCAGGATTTACTGGGGAAGGTGAAGCGTGCTCAGATTTTACCAAAGAGCGGAGCGAACGCTCAGGAAGTTTCAGAAAGTGTAGGTTAAGCTCAGGCTATTTCAGAGAATGTAAAGGATACTTATGCACCTCATATGCTTAGCTCAGTCCCTTTGGCATGGAAGCTTCAAGTGTGATGTAGTTGCAGCATTTAAGATGATTATTGGATTGATTGGATTGATCGAGTGAAATTATCTGAGCAAGGGGTCATAACGAGAAATAATAAAAGACTCGAAAGACACATGAATAATGCAAGGCATGAGAGTGGGAATATGAAAACTCAGGCACGCTCATTATAAACGAACAGATAATGGCAGGGACATGGCCATAATATTCAAATGCACTCCTGGCTGGTCTGCCACATTCTATTCTACATAATCTTGAAATGCTCCAAAACTCTGCTGCTCATATCTTAACTTGCACCAAGTCCCTTTTTCCCCCAACACCCCTGTGCTCGCTGGCCTGCATTGGCTCCCAGTCAAGCACGGTCTGAATTTTAAAATTGTCCTCGTTTTCAAATTCCACCATCGCTTCGCCCTGTCTTTCTCCATAATCTCTTCCAGCCCTACAACCCTCAGAGATATCTGCACTTCTCTGATTCTGGTATCTTCTGCATCCCTGATTTTAATCGCTCCACCATTGGTGGCCACATCTTCAATTGCCCAGGCTTCAATCTCTGGAATACCCTCCCTTCACCTCTCTGCTTCCCTACCTTGATTTTTACCTCAAAGACACTCCTTACAACTACCTCTTTGACTAAGCTTTTGGCCATCTGTCCTACTATGTCTTCATGTGGCTCAGTGTCATACTTTGTTTTACAATTCTCCAGTGAAGCACCTTGAGACGATGTATTACGTTAAAGGCGTTATATGAATATAAGTTATATATGTCGTCATTGTCGACAGGAATAGTGCCGGAAGACTGGAGGATAGCAAATGTTGTCCACTTGTTCAAGAAGGGGAGTAGAGACAGCCCTGGTAATTATAGACCTGTGAGCCTTACTTTGGTTGTGGGTAAAATGTTGGAAAAGGTTATAAGAGATAGGATTTATAATCATCTTGAAAAGAATAAGTTCATTAGAGATAGTCAGCACGCTTTTGTGAAGGGTAGGTCGTGTCTCACAAACCTTATTGAGTTTTTTGACAAGGTAACCAAACAGGTGGATGAAGGTAAAGCCGTGGATGTGGTCTATATGGATTTCAGTAAGGCGTTTGATAAAGTTCCCCACGATAGGCTATTGGAGAAAATACATAAGTATGGGATTGAAGGTGAATTAGTGCTTTGGATCAGAAATTGGCGAGCTGAAAGAAGACAGAGGGTGGTGGTTGATGGTAAATGTTCATCCTGGAGTATAGTTTCTAGTGGTGCACCGCAAGGATCTGTTTTGGGGCCACTGCTGTTTGTCATTTTTATAAATGACCTGGATGAGGGTGTAGAAGGGTGGGTTAGCAAATTTGCAGATGGCACGAAGGTCGGTGGAGTTGTGGATAGTGCCGAAGGATGTTGTAGCTTGCAAAGGGACATAGATAGGCTGCAGAGCTGGGCTGAGAGATGGCAAATGGAGTTTAATGCGGAAAAGTGTGAGGTGATTCACTTCGGAAGGAGTAACAGGATTACAGAATACTGGGCTAATGGGAAGAATCTTGGTCGTGTAGATGAGCAGAGAGATCTTGGTGTCCAGGTACATAAATCCCTGAAAGTTGCCACCCAGGTTAATAGGGCTGTTAAGAAGGCATATGGTGTGTTAGCTTTTATTAGTAGGGGGATCGAGTTTAGGAGCCACGAGGTCATGCTGCAGCTGTACAGAACTCTGGTGCGGCCGCACCTGGATTATTGCGTACAGTTCTGGTCACCGCATTATAGAAATGATGTGGAAGCTTTGGAAAAGGTGCAGAGGAGATTTACTAGGATGTTGCCTGGTATGGAGGGAAGGTCTTACGAGGAAAGGCTGAGGGACTTGAGGCTGTTTTCGTTGGAGAGAAGGAGGAGAAGAGGTGACTTAATAGAGACATATAAGATAATCAGAGGGTTGGACAGGGTGGATAGTGGGAGCCTTTTTTCCTCGGATGGTGATGGCAAACACAAGGGGACATAGCTTTAAGTTGAGGGGTGATAGATATAGGACAGATGTCAGAGGTAGTTTCTTTACACAGAGAGTAGTAGGGGCGTGGAATGCCCTGCCTGCAACAGTAGTAGACCCGCCAACTTTAAGGGCATTTAAGTGGTCATTGGATAGACATATGGATGAAAATGGAATCGTGTAGGTCAGATGGTTTCACAGGTCGGCGCAACATCGAGGGCTGAAGGGCCTGTACTGCGCTGTAATGTTCTATGTTCTATGTTCTAAGTTGCTGTTGTTACTTAGATGACTCCTCACTTTAAACTAAATCTGAGATAGAATGTCTCATATAATTAATCTATTAGGAGGGTTTGAAAATACATTAATTCCCAAAAGTTAACTTTCTGCTTCTGCTCCTTCATCAAGTTTTCTCATTACTCTTTAATTCGATGTGAATCCAGGAGAAGTAAAGAGGCATGGAACGGAGGGAGAAAGAAAATCTGCATTTCGTTTAAGATCTCTGCTTTATATTCATTCCAGTGTAACTTGGATGAAGGTTTCCATATGGGAGTGATAATTATAAAATGCGTTGAGGAACTGCAGTGAGATATTTCAAAATGTATTCAAACACAAATGTTAATACATGCATGTTACATAAGTAAATAAGCAGAAAGGGATTCAAAACCGTGTATTGCAGAGCGCGGTGGAATAGCAGTCCTCGGCTTGCACACTTGAGCTATCACGTGTCCTTTTTGAATCCCTTCAATGTTTGTACAAGGAAGCTAACATTTGCACATCTCCCCATTGTGCAGCCACAAGCTCAATTTGTACAGAATAAGGGAATTGTTAGAGCACAGATGAGGCCATTTCACCCGTTTTGTCTGTGCTGACTCTCCGAAGTAACAATTTAGCTGGATCCACACCCGCGCCCTCTAAGTGTCGCCCTGCACATTCTTCCATTTCAGATACTCCTGATATATATTAATGACCTAGAGCTTGGTTTACAAGGCACAGTTTCAAAGTTTGCGGATAATATGGAACTTGGAAGCATTGTGAACTGTGAGGAGGATAGTGTGGAACTGAAAATGAACACAAACAAGTTGGTGGAATGGGAAGTGGGGGGACGTGGCAGATGACGTTCAATGCAGAGAAATGTGAAATTATACATTTTCGTAGAAAAAAACATGCAGACACAGTATAAAATAAAGGATACAATTCTCAAGGGGGTGAAGGAGCAGAGGGCCCTGGATGCATTTGGATATAAGTCATTGAAGTTGGTGGGACAGATTGAGAGAGAAGTTACGAAAGCTTACAGTATCCTGGGCATTATTACTAGGGACACAGAGAACAAGAGCAAGGAAGTTATAGGGAAGTTATGTAGAACGTGTATAAGACACTAGGTTGGCCTCAGCTGGAGTATTGCGTCCAGTTCTGGGAACCACACATTAGGAAGAATATGAGGGTGGTGTGGAGGGAAAATGCTGGGCGGGTCGTGTGATTTCGGGGGCGAAATTTGCAAGGGATGGAAATTACGGGGTGTGTGGGTGGGGCGAGATTTACAGGGGGGTGCGCACGAATTTGAGGGGGCAGAAATTTGCGTGGTGGGAATTTCCGGGGGAGTTTGGGTGAATGGGTTTTAAGCTGGGCCGAAATATGCATGGGGGAGGCTTTATGGGGGGGGGAATTCGCAGGGCAAAATTTGAGAGGGGTGGCAATTGTAGGGGAGATTTACGGGAGGGGGTGATTTGTGGGGTGGAGAATTGGCGGGGGCCGGTATTTGCGGGGGTGGAATTTAGGTGGAGGGGTGATTTCTGGGCAGGGGGAGAGAAACTGTGGGGGGCAGAAATTTGCAGGGGGCAGAAATTTTAGGGGTGGGGTTCATTTACGGGTGGGAGGGGACATTGCAGGGCTGAAATGTGCAGGAGGAATTCGCGGATGGGGGTTAATTTGAAGTGTGGTAATATGCGTGGGGGTGGGGGGTTTGCGATTGGGGCGATTTGTGGTGGGGAGATATTTGCTTGGGAGGTGGGGGATTTGCCGGGGGGAGGGGCGGAATTTCAGGGCGCATATTTGCAGGGGTAAGGAAATGTGTTGAGGATGCCCAAAATATGCAGGGCGTCTGTAATAAATCCAGAAAAAGAGAAAAAGCTACTCAGCAAGAGAGAGAGAAGAAACCGCAGAGAGAAAGCCAGAAAGAACCGAAGAAAGAGACAGAAAAACGTCAGAGAAATAGAGAAAAGAGAGAAAAGGATTGAGAAATAGAGAAAAGACAGCAAGAGACTGAGTGGACAACAAGAAATAGAGAAGAGAGAAAAAAGAGAAAGAAAGGAAAATGATGTAAAAATGGAGGTCTAAAAAAGCAGAGGGAAAGAAATGGAGGCAGAAATAGATTTTCCACCCAAAGAGACAGACAGAAAGCCAGTGAGAGAGAAAGACACACAGTGAATCACAAAGAGAGAAATACTGAGAGAAATAAAGAGATTGAGAGAGCGAGAGTGTTAGAGATTGTGAGAGAGTGAGAAAGATTCGGGGAATGGGAGAGATTGAGAGAGAGGGTGGTCGAGAGAGCAAGAGATTGAGACAGAAGGCGAAAAAAAAGCAGAGAGAGAGACAATAAAGATGATACTCTTCATCCCACACGGCCTACGCTCCATAGATGGACTCGAACATCTTCCCTCCATCAGCTCGCCCATGGAGAAAGATCCTGGACAGAGACATTAGGGTGGAATTGTAGGAAAGGGTCACGACTGGGGCAGAGATAAAGGGCTTTTGGCTGGACTCTCTCTCTCTCTCACTGTCACACTGTAATCAGCTTGCAATTCACCTGGGCACTGAGACACAGTGACTGAGACGCATAAACTCACCTTCACACACCAGTGTAAACAGCGAGTGGGGCAGGGAGGGATATTCCAGCCATATCCCAAATGAGCCATTCCAGAGAGAACCTGTCTGTCTGTCTCTCTCTCTCTCTCCCTCCCACAAAACCTCATTACCAGTGCAGAAAAGCTGTTTTTATTTTAAAACATGGAGGGGCCGGTTTGGATAATCGCCATTGACCACAAATTGCATTAAATGTATTTCTCTATTCACCTCCAGTTTACGAAAAGTTCAGAAAATAACTAAACATGTCTCGCTGGAGTTAGTTTGAAATTCTGGCAATGATTTTTTACTTGAGAGATCTGTTTGACTGAAGTATAAACAGGCAGTTTTTCTTTGGCTTTTCAATTCCACTGTGTGACAAAGTCTGAAACTAGAGTCAGGTTAATGATGCAACCTAGATAACTTTTACAACTGGTGACATTTCACACAACAATTCTGACACATATTGACAGTTATATTTGTCATGATTGTTTGCACTTTATTTAATGCTGCTGTGTTTATGCATTACCCTGTAATCATTGGAAAAAATATTCTTAACTTTTACATCTTTAATGTTACAGGAGTTTACAAAACTGGAAAATGGTCATTTTACACAAATTCTGTTAAAGTTCTTTTACTTTTCACCTCCAGTTTATGTAAAGTTCAGTGATAACGACCTCCACATTCTGACAAAGAGTTTTAGCTTCTGCAATAAAGTGTCAATTCATTCCCTTTGCTTTCTGACTGTTTATTTCCTCTGCTCTCCTGGGGGATTCATAGGGAGTTTTGTTCATCGCTTGTCCAAATTCAGGAGGGTCCTGCTCCTCTGCAGCTGCTGTCCTCGCGACATTAATGGTATTCAAAATCTTTCTCTCAGTTTGGCGACATGAGGATAGACTGTTTACACCAGCAGAGGGGAGAAAGAAGTGGGTCGGGTGTTGTTATGGCCTGAAACTCACTGTCTGGCAGGTTTCTGAAAGCAGATTCAATATCAACTTCCAAAAGACAATTGGATCAAAACTTCAATTGCTCTTGGTTATAGTGGAGTAGATACCAGTATATTAAGAGAAGGTGTGACTGAGAGATGTCATAACTTTAGCAATAATGAACTCAACACAACCTATATTGAGAATTTTATTTGTAAATGATTGTTTGAGTTTTATTTGATGCTGTTGTTTTATTTATACATTACCTTTAATTACTCACAATAATTTTCCAAACTGGAGCCAGTTTAATGTTACTTGTGTTTACATAGTAGGAAAAGAGACATTTAACACAAATTGTACTGACATTATTTTATTCAGCACTGGCTCATCATCTCCATTTGCTGATTTCCCTGCCTCATTGCAGCTAAAGTCCCTCTCAACATCTCCATCTGCTGGTGTTCTGAGGAAGGGTCACTGACCTGAAACTTTAACTCTGCTTCTTGCTCCACATATGCTGCCAGACCTGCTGAGCTTTTCCAGCATTTGCTTTTTTTATTTCCGATTCCCAGCATCCGCAGTATTTTGTTTTTATTATGTGGTGCCTCTGTTTCACTGCAGTTTCTGCCCCCTCTCACCATCTCCATCTGCTGATGTCGCTGCTTCACTGCAGTTGCTGTCCTCCTCTCACTATCTCCAGCTGCTGGTGGCCCTGCCTCACAACAGTCTCTGCCCCTCTCATCATCTCATAATCACTGTGATTTGCAGCTTTGCCTATTTTGCTCTGGGTCCAGGGTGTGTTTAGTTGAATCCAGCAGAGCTTTGTAATGAGGCACCTTTTGAGAAACAATTCATGAATCTTCAGCAGAGCAAGTACAGCCTTAATAGGTCAGATTGTCAATAAGATATGGTCTCAGAATCTGATTTAAAATCATTTCAGTGCTCAGTGCTGTGAATATAAAATGCACTTTCTCTCCTGTGGGGACTGTCGGGAATGGAATATGAAATGGGATTTAGTTTTTATATTTGAAACGCTTCAACTCTTTCTATGATTTCACGAATTTAACAATGAGATTGAGAGAGTATTTCACCGCCTTCCTCAGCTCCTGTCTGAATTTATTCTGGGTCACAGCGTAAATACATGTGTTGGTGCAGGAACTGAGAACCTGCAGCATCATTGATGTGCGATCTGTAATAAAGAGAGGGTCAGTATAGGAGGAATAATACCGAATATCTGCAATTCACCTATAAATGCTAAACACAACCCGGGGCACCCATAACAGTATAAAACTGCCGGATATAGTGAAGCGTAATATAATTGATTTTCTGCGATTCTCCATCTCTTGGTCCTTGTGATTTTCTACATTGTTGTGCCCCCGAAATCCCCGGCGGACTTTGCTGGAGAATAGAATCCATCTTACAGTCAAAACATTGAGCAGCAAAATCATAAAGACCGGGACACAAGGGGTTAAAAAGTAGTGACACAATTCAGATGTCCCCCATGTGGGGGAAGTAAAGAAGCTCAATTTAGCAGCACAACCCATGAGAACATTATCAATAATGCAATATTGTTCCTGTGTAAAGTACCAGGGGACAGACTGTATACAGCCCATCACACTCACTGCTCCGACAACCACAACCGCCGTTTTCTCGCTGCAATATTTTGTTTTCAGCTTCACACAACAAATGGCCACAAATCGATCAAAGGTGAACGTGACTGTGAGCCAGACAGAAACAACTGTGGCTGAATTAAGCAGAACTATAATGAGAGAACACACTGCTGTAATTCTCAGGAATAAATCTGGGAAATAAATTGAAACAATCCAACACAATATGGGGTCTGTGATAACGACCAGAAGATCAGACACTGCCATTCCCTCCAGGTAGACTGTAATACATTTAGAGAGACCGCACCTTCCTCGGGACAGGATCACAACCGCCACCAAGTTAACTGGAAGAGAGAGAAAAGGAAGCAGGGAAATACTGATCAAACTTGGTGACAAAGCAGCAGTTTGGTGGGATCTGGGCTGAAATTTCTAGCTTTGTTGCTGCATTGAGCAGTGAAAACTGATTCGTTGACCTGGACATTGCTTTGGCACAGTGAAATGTTTGAAAACACAATTATTAATAATAAATTGGGAAATTGATACAGAAAGTGAATAAAGTCAGCACCGGGTCGACTGGAATTATTGGGTGAGGATGCAATGCCAGTGGGGAAATGAGAAGGAGTTTTACAGAGATGGAATCGAAAGAGTTGATTGGGAATTTGTCTCCAGACTGTTGGTTGGGACGGTTTGGGGAGAGCGGCATGTGCTGCTGCTTTGTAGCTCTGGGTTCAGAGAACCGGCAGGGACTGTTACCAAATGGGAGAAGGTTGTAAACTGCAGTGTTGAGTTTCACTATTAGCCATGTTCTAGAATGGCGGAACAGGCTCGAAGGGCTGAATGGCCTCCTCCTGCTCCTGTGTTCCTGTATTCCTATCAGGTTTCACGAGGCAGCTGGAGGTGGAGCCAGTGAGTGAGATTGGGAAGGAGAGAAGGAAAACGACATGTTGGAGCTGGAGGGAAGACAGGAGCAGATGGTTTGGGAAAGTGGAAAAACTGAAGCAATGGATGTGGAGACTGAGGATTCAATACAGTGAGAGGAGAGGCTGAGATTCACAGAGAGAGACTGCAGCAGAGTGTTAGAGGAAATTTAATCTTCAGATCCTAGTAATACAGTTCAATTAATATATTTAAACTATAATCCCTGTGGTTATTGGTGTTGGAGAACAGCTCATTGTTTATACAATATAGTCAATATATTTAGTTTGTACAGGCAATTAAATATAAATATCAATATATTTCTGATATCAGCCTCCCTTTATTGAATTCAGCAGTCACAGAGATTTTAAAGTGCGGTATTTAAATAATGAATCACCATCAGTGAAGAAGTGATTCTATTCTGTTTATTCAGTCATTAAGAATGGAATATTGTCTTTCTACAAAACGAAATGAAGAGCTGCAGAAATCGACACAGAGGATCAAGTCCAACAGGAAAATGAACACAAACTGTAAACAGACAACTTCAACTCACAGTTTCTCTCACTAATTGTTCTGGACATTCCAGCACTTTATGATAGTGAATTATTCACACTGCTGCTTCTTTCTCTTTACTTATGCTCATCTCTTTCCCTCGTTTTCACTCTCCCCGCTCTTTCTCTACGTCCCTATCTTTCTGGAGAACACACGCCCCGCAAACTGTGACTTACTTTCACATACGATTTATTCCTTACATTTTCGCTTGTGTTATTTTCACATGCCCAATGTTCAATTATTCTATTCTCAGAGTCGGTTTGTTCAATGGTGAATCCTATGTGAATAATTTAATATATCTACAGAACACCCAAGTTTCCTCCTATTCACCTACCCTCTTCACTTCATCTACAATGCATTGAAATAACAGGATCGAAAGCTTCTTCCAGAAAAACTTCGCAATCATTGAAATTCCATCTCTGAAATTATAAAGTAACCATTTAGAATATGGGACTGCTTAATTAATAAAAAAAAAACGAACATCAGCGCTGCAGCTGATAATCTGCAGATAAATTCGAAAGACTCTTGATTCGAACTGATAGAATGTAAACCAATAAAACATCACATCAATACTTTCTATTTTACAGTCCAGTGACAGTGAAGGCTCCATAGTGAAGCAGAGAAGGAGATGTGAAAGTGTCAGCAGCAAACTCAGTTTAGTTGCCAGACTTCTGAAGCAGCGACAGACACACACAGAATGAAATAATATTTGAAAACTGTGATAACCAATAAATACATTGGAATCTCAGTTAAACTGGGCCATGTTATTGGGGAGGAAGGATATCATGCTGTTCCCTTGTAACACTGAGACAGTGAGATTTCTCATTATCAGTCACCGAAATAAAACCTTCATAAACCAATTCCAGGACTGGTTAGATCCACATCATGACTGTTCATACCTCCTGATGGATTGATTTCTGATCTTGACCAAAATACCTCATTGAATACACAGAATAATCCAGCAACAGTGCCACGGTTACTTAAAACAACAGGATTAAAGACATAATACAACTTCTGTAAGACTGGAAGTGTAGTCAATGAGGAGATTCTATCAGTAAATTGCTGGAAACGACCAGGTGGCTGTGTAAAACACGCATTGAGAGATAATATTGTGTACAGCAGCACAGTTAACAAAGATTTCGGTAAGTAACAGCTGAGATACATGCTTACCAGTAACTGGAATTGCTGCAAGTACAGGATGGTAAATGCCTTCCACCTGATACATTACTGGAACTCCCATTTCTATGAGAGGTAGAGACTTCTGTTCGCCTGGAACCCACAGTTTCAGCAGGCACTCGGATCTGATTCATTCCAATGGGTCCTGATTTATACAGGGGATAGGTCTCCGCAGTCGCAGTTATACCCTGATCATAGCTATTAGTTACAGTCACCTGAACAAACGCATTACATCAGCAGCTTTGAATCTGATGAAAGCAATGTGGTGGATTAAACACAATTATTTCAATTTCAATGGCATTTTCTTAGTAAGACTTCTCTCAGGAATAAACCTGAAATCTACACTCATACTGGACAGATCCTACAATTACGTGTGGCGTCATTTGCATTTTACATATTATTGTATTGGCCTTGTTCACTCTTGGCGTTTCAATTGTAAATGTAATTGATCTGTGTGCAGTGGACACTGAATCCTGGGGCAGGAACAATGCCGTTTCTCTGT
The DNA here is from genome assembly GCF_036365525.1 of Heterodontus francisci. Taxonomy (NCBI): domain Eukaryota; kingdom Metazoa; phylum Chordata; class Chondrichthyes; order Heterodontiformes; family Heterodontidae; genus Heterodontus; species Heterodontus francisci. The sequence goes on from NC_090391.1 coordinate 31,118,374, forward strand.
GTTCCTGCTTTTCCCAGTTAAAATGTGAACTTTGATTCTCTGATTCAGGACCATGTTCAGGGTTACAGCCTAGAAAAAACTGTGGGTGATATTAGGGGTCAAACACTGTGCACGTCCACTGGGACGCACGACATAGGGATAATATCACTGGGTAAGTAATCCAGAGGCCCAGCCCAATGGCCTGGTGACTGGAGTTCAAATCCCATCATGACATATGCTGGAATTTAAATTCAATTAATTAACAGAAGTCTGCAATTGAAAGCTGCTCTCTGTAATGGTGCCATGAAACTATCATTGATTGTTGTACAAACCCACTTGGTTTGCTAATTCCTTTCAGAGAAGGAAATCTGCCATCCTTACCTGGTCTAGCCGACATGTTGCTACAGACACAGAGCAATGTGGCTGACTCTTAACTGTCCTCTCAAAAGGCCCAGCAGTCTGTCAAGGGGAACAAATGCTGGCCTTGTCAGCGGAGCTCACATCAGATGAAAGAATAAAAGAAAATCTTCTCTCTACTATTTCATTGCAGATATTTACCTGTTTATTCTACAGTGGTTAATGGCTTCGGTAAAATTGCAAGAATACCAACTCCTGACTCCTTACCTCCAGTCCACTGCTGACCAGACACCCAAATTCCAGCTTCCCACACTATCAACTGCTCCAAATCCCTGCTTCCATGTCCAACCCTCACCAAGTCCCTCTCGCCCAACACCTTCAGCCTAATTGACCTGCATTGACTCCCAGTCCTCTAAGTACTTACAATTATAATTCTTACCATTGGGTTAAAATTCTTGCATGTCCTCACCACTACTCATCTCCAGCCACTCCTCCAAACCAGCAGTAAACCCATCCGTGATCTCCCCATAGCTCTGACATTGGTATCTTTCTGTGGGACTGTCCCCGCCTGTTTCCAATATTTCTGATCTGATTTTTATCAGAGCATCTCCAGCAATGGCCTCTCTTCCAACGCCAGCACTGTTAACTGTGGAATCCCAGAACTTTCTATTCTTGCATCCTCCTCTTCTGCATCTACACACTACCCGCTGGCGACATCATCTACATATATGGGGTTAGTTTCCACATGTGTGCTGGCAACACCCAACTCCAGCTCTCCATCATCTCTCTCGATCCTCCACTGCTCTGAGTTAACAGACTGTAACATTCTGTATTCCATGAACTGCAATATCCTCCAATTAAACATGGGACAGAGCGAAGTCTTCACCTTTGCCTCCACCACAGACTCCACTCTCTTGTCATTGAGTCCATCATCATCCCTTGCTGTTGCACTGCGCTGAATATGATGTTGTGTAAGATATGCTCCTTATTCATCCCTGACCTGAGTTTCCGACCTGATGTTTCCTCCATCAGAAATGATGCCTACTTCCACCTTCTTAACATCTCCGACGTCTGTCCCTATATCAACCCATCAGGCAATGGAAACACTCAATCACTCAGCTGTGTAAGATTATTAGGTTACTAAAAGCTACTAAACAGAGTACTCATTGTTAAAAGCAAAATACTGCGGATGCTGGAAATCTGAAACAAAAACAAGAAATGCTGGATTCACTCAGCAGGTCTGGCAGCATCTGTGGAAAGAGAAGCAGAGTTAACGTTTCGGGTCAGTTCCGAAGAAGGGTCACTGACCCGAAACGTTAACTCTGCTTCTCTTTCCACAGATGCTGCCAGACCTGCTGAGTGAATCCAGCATTTCTTGTTTTTGTTACTCATTGTTAAATTCCAGTTATTATAAACTAATATTTGACCTATTATTATAAACGAACGTTTAGCTTTATTAGAACCTTTCTTAGTATGGAAAAGCGGGTAAACTTAGAAAATAGGACTCCGAAAAGACAAGATGTCATGGATTCTGGGAGATCTCGTAAAATTTTTAAATTCTTCCTTGCTGCACAAGGCTGATACCTTGACAGCAGACAATGAAAACAGCTTCTGTGTAGATTTGGCTTGTAATAAGATAAAGAATCTCGAAATGTGACCGCATTGAGATACAGTAGTCAACACAAAGGGGTACTATATGTACAAATCCCTCACAAAATTATTCTTGTTTAGTTCAGAAAGTCATCCACTCATATAAAACTAATCACTGATCGGGAGAAAGAGAGTGAGTGAGAAAGAAGTGGGGGAGGGAAACGTGATTGGTGGAGACCGCTCAAGACCCGGCTGGAATGCAGCCCCCAATGTCGAATATCCACTTTGGACGTCATGAATTCTCTCATCCTTCCAAAGGTTGGTCAGTCATCCTGTGAGCGGAACCTTTACCCGAGGGACCCGGTGAGCAGTTGTTCCAAATCTCGGACCCGTTTGCAGCACCAGCTGTGGAATATTCAGCGCCACCTCTGCTCCCAGCACCGCGCCTCCCCCCAAACCAGGCAGGGAAATGAGCTGGGCTAATGCAATTGCCCCAACAACACCCCTTCAGCCGTTCCCACTGCCCCACCTCCTGCCTCAGCAATCGAAAGAAAGAACAATAAATAAACTTTTCTGAATTCTTTAATTGAGAACGGTACGATCCCACTGCAATCAAATAGCTTCCTCATGGGCACAGTATATAGGGTGGGGGAGGGCGCTTTGTCGCAGCAGAGGTGCTGTTCAGGTCTTCAAAAGTACTTGAAAAAGGTGTGTTGCATGCAGGCGGAGACAGTTTTATGCACAGGAAGATGCTATTAGCACATCATTCAGCTTTGTTTTTTGCTGCCTGTGTTTTATTTTGAGAGCAGAATGGGGATTTTTTTTCTTTTTGAATCTTCTGTTCTGCGGTTGTGCGGGATCACTGGCAAGGCCTAGCGTTTATTGCCCATCTCTAATTGACATTGAGAACATGCTGGTGAGCTGCATGCTTGAACCGATGCAGTCCATGTGGGGCAGGTACACCCACAGTGATGTCAGGGAGGGAGTTTCAGGATTTTTACCCAGTGTCCTAGTTATTCGATTCAGTGGAACACTGGTCCCAGCTCGGTTTAAGTGGAGCCCGACCCAGTGGAAGATGTCTCTCTTTCGCCAGTACTGGTTCCAGTGGCCCAGGAACTGAAACGTCTGCCTTTCAAGCCACTCTTTCGCACCCACATTTAACCTTCTAATCTGTTTTTTTCTGTGCCAATTGGCGGGCTGGTCAAACTGGGGCTCAGCCGAAAATGACCAAAATTGATTTTCGTTCGACACAGGGATTAAGGGTGACGTACCCACGACAAGCAGATGGGTTTAAGATCCATATCAGCTGAGATGTCACTGAATAGGGAACAGGATCAAGGGAACAATCCCACAGCGATAACAGGTCAGAACATCCGTAATATCACTGTAAAGGCATCAGTCACATTCCATAATGGTCACATTATCATTCCTGACAGTTTTTCCTTCTGGCACATGGCTCAGGTTTTACCTGACGTCCAGGAGGTAAAGAATAAAATCTGTCTTCTTTCATACCAAGCAAATAAGAGCAAATAAACTCCTGGGGGTGGGAAAGTATCAGTGAAGGAGGAAAATGATGCTCATGCACCTTCCTAATGTATTTCAATTTCCCACGGAACAGTATCTCGTCTTTAATGTGCCAGGATATGAAGCAGGTCTATGTTGTCACAGTCCCATATTGAAAGAGTGGTGAATAAAGTGTATGGGATCTTAAGCTTCATAAACAGAGGCACAGAGTACGAAAGCAGAGAGGATATGCTGAACCTTTATAAAGCTCTGGCTAGGCCCCATCTGGAGTTTTGTTTCCATTTCTGGTCACTACACTTCAGGAAGGAGGTGAGGGTCCTTGAGAGGGTGCAGAGGAGATTTACCAGAATGGTTCCATGGATGGGGGATTATAGCAAGAATGTTAGGTTGGAAAAGCTGGGTTTATTCTCATAAGAACAAAGGAGATAGAGGGAGATTTATTAGAGGTGTGCAAGATTATGACAGGCTTAGATAAGTTGGACAAGGAAACACTGTTCACATTAACAAATGGTAGAAGGCCTAGGGGATACAGGTTGAAAGTTTTGGGCAAGGGATGCGGGGGGGGGCGGAGTTGCTGTTGGTGGGGCGGTGGAATATGAAGAAGCACTTTTTTACGGAGTGGTAGGTAATGACCTGGAACTCGTTGCCCACAACGGTGGTGGAAGTGGAGACGATCAATGACTTCACGAGGAAGTTGGACGTCCACCTGTGAGCAGTAGATTTGCAGGGCTACGGGGATCGAGTGGAGAATGGGACTGATGAATAGCTTCGTAGAGAGCAGGGAAGGACTCGATGAGCCGAGTAGCCTCATACTGTGCTGTGAAAGACTCTGTAACGATAAGACTCTATGACTCCCGCTCTTGCATTCCACGCACAAGGTGGGTGCTGTTAACCTTTGTGAAATTGCACATCCCCATTCAGCTGGTTAACCCACTGTTCAAATTCTTTGACCGGGGGCCAGGTTTGTGTTTTACACCCACATTGTGCAGTAACAGTGATGCAGTATGCAGTTATCTCAAGACGATAGGGAATACAAATTATGCTGCAGGTGTACGGATTCATAGTAAGGCCCCTTCTGGAGTCGCTGTGTACAGCTCTGGTCGCCAAACCCCAGGAAGGATCTATTGGTATTTGAAAAGGTGCAGCAGAGATTGACGAGACTGATATTGGGCTCAAAGGATTATATTATGAGGGCAGGTTGCAAAGGCGAGGCTTGTATTTCCTTGAGTACAGAAGATTGTTGGGAGACCAAACTGAGGTACATATTATAAATCAACAATTTGGATTTGGGCACCAAACGTAATTTTTCCAAGTTTGCAAATGACACAAAACTAGCTGGGAATGTAGGTTGTGAGAAGGATGCAAGGACGCTTATGAAGGTTTGTAGGTTGATGGAGTGGGAAAGAACATGGCAGGTGGAATATAATATGGAAAACTGTGAAGTTATCGACTTTGGTAGGAAAAACAGAAATGCAGAAATGTTCTTAAATGGTGAGAGAACTGGATGTGTTGATGTTCAAAGGGACCTGGGTGTCCTTGTTCATGAGTCACTGAAAGCTAACATGCAGGTGCAGCGAACAATTAGGACGATAAATGGCATAATGGCCTTTTTTACAAGAGGATTTGAGTGCAGGAGTAAAGATGTCTTGCTGCAATTGTATACAGCCTTGGTGGGACCGCACCTGGAATATTATGTACAGTTTTGGTCTCCTTACATAAGGAAGGATACACTTGCCATAGAGGAAGTGTAACGAAGGTTCACCAGAATGATCCCCCGGATGGCAAGATTGTTCTCTCATGAGATATTGAGGAGACTTGGACTTTATTCTCTAGAGCTTTGAAGATTGCGAGGTGATCTCATTCAAACATACAACATTCTTACTGGGCGGGCAGGGTGGATGCAGGAAGAATTTTCCCCTTACGAGGGAGTCTAGAACCAGGGACACCGTCTCTGAATAAGCGTCAGGCCATTTAGGACTGAGATGAGGATGAATTTTGTCAATTAGAGAGTAGTGAATATTTGGAATTCCCTACCCCAAAGGGCTGTGGAGTCTCAGTCATTGAGTATATTCAAGACAGATGTGGATAGAATTCTAGTTAATAAAGATATCAAGGGATATGGGGATAGTGCGGGAAAATGGTGTTGAAGTAGAAGATCAGTCATAATCTAGTTGCATGGCACAGCAGGCTCGAGGGGCCTAATGGCCCACTTCTGTTATTATATTACAGCGAGGTAGCTCAGGAGCAAAATCAGAAAACAATTTTTCACACAACGGTCAGCAGAAAGTTAATACTCTTTCCCCCAAAGGGTGATGGATGGTGCTGCACAGTTATAACTTTGGAGACTGTGATATTTCTCTTAATTACAGGTGTTACGGTTGATGGAACAGAGACGGGCAAAGAGTGCTGATTTGCAGAGACGCCATGATATAATTTAATGGTAGCAGGCTAGCAGGGCTCAATGGCCTACTCCTGTTTGTTATGTTTCAAAGGTGTCATGTGGTTGACATGTAAAGGAAACTCCATACCAAGAGTTGGTTAGGGTTTCTCTTGTAGATTCTATTTTTCAAGATGGCTGTTTGCAAACACTTACTCTCTCTGGATAGCATTGAATGAAAAGTCAATAATCATCATGTTATTCAGCACTGGACCTCTTGTTGAGGGCTCACGCCTTGTGCCCAGGAGATCTGTAAATGTTCTATATCTTCACCACTGCAGAGAGGGTGGATTTCTCACCGAGGGTTGGGTGCTCTCTGGCTGACGCTGAAATAAATGGTGAAATTGGTCAGAATAATTAACCCATTGTCTTAAAATATAATAAAAGTTTAGTGGAATTCTCTGAGCAGTTGACGGCAGCAGAAAGAAGCAAAAATATAAAATTGCCTTGTTCATACCAAACAACACTCTTCATAGTCCATACATAAACCAAGAGTGAAACAGTAACTGCTGTGCAATACTTACATCTGATTGTAAAGCGGTATATGTAACATATACACTGCAATTGTCCTAACTTAATTGTCAATGCCCTTCATTTCTTAGAGAGGCAGCAGCTCTGCCCTTCACTGCTCAAAGATTCATCTTCCACTGAGAATCAATCCACTGAGACAAACACAAACTGTTCACTTCCCTTGCCTGTGTGCATTTTTGTGGCCGTTTGCAGAGAGTTTAAAATGTGAACTAAAAACTACTTCTCCTCGTGAATATTTACGAATGGAACAAGCGAGCTGAGATATTAAAAACAGAACATGGACTCAGTGAGAGAAAGCTGCAAGATATTAGGGCACTGCTTCCTAAGAATATGAATGAGTTAAATAAAAGGTAACGTCAAAGGATAGATATAACGCCCAGGGCCATTTGTAACTTATATTGTTTCTCTTCGGTTGCACCTTCAGGTTAAGGACAGCGTCTAAATGAAACAAAACAAAATAAATCATGGATGTGTTAAAACTTAAAATATGTGATCGTTTCTTGAAGATTTCAATGTCGGTAGTTAGATTGTCTACATTTTCACTTCAGTAAATCATTACACTTATTGAGCTTTCCCGGTTTTATTCGCTGTAGCTTTGGCCACCGTGCCTTCAGCTGACTGGAACCCAAGCACCCGAATTCCCTCTCTAAACCTCTCCAACGCTCCACCGCTCTTTCTTCCTTTAAGATGCTCCTTCAGGCGTTCCTCTTTGACCAAGCCTTTGGCCATCTGCCCTATTAACGCCTTATGAGGCACACTGTCTAATATTGCTTGATAACCCTCTTGTGAAGTTATTTGGGTTGGGTTAGCACTTTACTGGCTTTATATAATTATAGGTAGGTGCTGTATCATATTGACGGGACACTGACTCTATGCCAAGTGTTGGGAGCAGCTCGTCCTTGACAAACCCTAATAGCTCTTTGATTGTTTGTGAAGAAGTGAATGTACCTCCTTTGCTGACCTTTTCTTTCCCATTTCAACTCTTGCTGCAGAAGCTGGATGAGATGGCCTAGATTTCCCTGGGGATGGGGAACAGATTTTCAGTCTGTGACTTGTTATTGTTATGGTCCTCACTAATGCAGCATTGGAGTGTCTAGTCTTGAGATGACCAATGGTCACAATGATTGTTTATCTGTATCTCTTTCCACTTTGACTATGAATGCATATTCATTCATGTGCAGTAGTCCAAAGTATTTATACAACGAAATGCATCAACGTTGACATATTTGGATAGATGTCATTTTTTCATCTGATTCCCTTCCGACAATTTCTGAGTAGCTGTTGATATGGTTCATATCCTATCTAGCTATCACGCTCCTACCATTATAACAAACTATGACCACCACATCGACACCACTGGAAACAGTCTATGTTAATAGAAAGGAGGGTCAGCGTCCAATTGGATAAAATAAAACGGCTGAAGGACAAAACCTGTGAGTCACTGAAAGTCAAAGATAAAAGAACAAAGAACAATACAGCACAGGAACAGGCCATTCGGCCCCCCAAGCCTGCGCCGATCTTGATGCCTGCCTAAACTAAAACCTTCTTCACTTCCGGGGACTGCATCCCTCTATTCCCATCATATTCATGTATTTGTCAAGATGCCTCTTAAACGTCGCTATCGTACATGCTTCAACCACCTCTCCCGGCAGCAGGTTCCAAGCACTCACCACCCTCTGTGGAAAGAACTTGCCTCGCACATCCCCTCTATACTTTGCCCTTCTCACCTTAAACCTATGTCCCCTAGTAACTGACTCTTCCACCCAGGGAAAAGGCTTCTGTCTATCCACTCTGTCCATGTCGCTCATAACTTTGTAAACCTCTATCATGTCGCCCCCACCTCCAACGTTCCAGTGAAAACATTCCGTGTTAATCCAACCTCTCCTCATAGCTAATGCCTTCCAGAACAGGCAACATCCTGGTAAACCTGTTCTGTACCCTCTCCAAAGCCTCCACGTCCTTCTGGTAGTGTGGCGACGAGAATTGCACACAATATTCTCAGTGTGGCCTAACTAAAGTTCTGTACAGCTGCAGCATGACTTGCCAATTTTTATACACTATGCCCCACCGATGAAGGCAAGCATGCCGTATGCCTTCTTGATTACCTTATCCACCTGCGTTGCCACTTTCAGTGACCTGTGGACCTGTACGCCCAGATCTCTCTGCCTGTCAATACTCCTAAGGGTTCTGCCATGTACTGCATACCTACCACCTGCATTGGACCTTCCAAAATGCATTACGTCACATTTGTCTGGATTAAACTCCATCTGCTATTTCTCTGCCCAAGTCTCCAACTGATCGCTTTCCTCTGACAATCCTCATCACTATCCACAACCTCACCAACCTTTGTGTCGTCCGCAAACTTACGAATCAGACCAGCTACATTTTCCTCCAAATCATTTATATATACGACAAAGAGCAAAGGTCCGAGCACTGATGCCTGCGAAACATCACTAGTCACATCTCAGCATTCAGAAAATCACCCTTCCACTGCTACCCTCTGTCTTCTATGACTGAGCCAGTTGTGTATCCATTTTGCCAGCTCACCTCTTATCCTATGTGACTTCACCTTTTGTACCAGTCTGCCATGAAGGTCCTTGTCAAAGGCTTTACTTAAGTCCATACAGATAACATCCACTGCCCTTCCTTCATCAATCAGGGCGGCACAGTGGCGCAGTGGTTAGCACCGCAGCCTCACAGCTCCAGGGACCCGGGTTCGATTCCGGGTACTGCCTGTGTGGAGTTTGCAAGTTCTCCCTGTGTCTGCGTGGGTTTTCTCCGGGTGCTCCGGTTTCCTCCCACAAGCCAAAAGACTTGCAGGTTGATAGGTAAATTGGCCATTATAAATTGTCACTAGTATAGGTAGGTGGTAGGGCAATATAGGGACAGGTGGGGATGTTTGGTAGGAATATGGGATTAGTGTAGGATTAGTATAAATGGGTGGTTGATGTTCGGCACAGACTCGGTGGGCCGAAGGGCCTGTTTCAGTGCTGTATCTCTAATCTAATCTAATCTAATCTAATCTTTGTCACTTCCTCAAAAAACTCAATCAAGTTAGTGAGGCACGAACACCTCCTCACGAAACCATGCTGCCTGTCGCTCATAAGTTCGTTTGTTTCCAAATGGGAGTAAATCCTTTCCCGAAGAATCCTCTCTAATAATTTCCCTACCACTGACGTAAGGCTCACCGGCCTATAATTTCCTGGATTATCCTTGCCACCCATCTTAAACAAAGGAACGACACTGGCTATTCACCAGTCCCCTGGGACCTCACCTGTAGCCAATGAGGATGCAAGGTTTTCTGTCAAGGCCCCAGCAATTTCTACCCTTGCCTCCCTCAGTATTCTGGGGTAGATCCCATCAGGCCGTGGGGACTTATCTGCCTTAACGCTTTACAAGACACCCAACACCTCCTCCTTTTTGATAATGAGATGACTGAGACTGTCTACACTCCCTTCCCTAGGCTCATCATCCACCAAGTCCTTCTCCTTGGTGAATGCTGATGCAAAGTACTCATTTAGTACGTCGCCCATTTCCTCTGGCTCCACACACATATTCCCTTCTCTGTCCTTGAGTGGGCCAACCCTTTCCCTAGTTACCCTTTTGCTCTTTATATACGGATAAAAAGCCTTGGGATTATCCTTAATCCTGTTTGCCAATGACTTTTCATGAACCCTTTTAGCCCTCCTGACTCCTTGCTTAATTTCCTTCCTACTGTCTTTATATTCCTCAAGGGATTCGTCAGTTCCCAGCCTTCCCGCCCTTATGAATGCTTCCTTTTTCGTTTTGACTAGGCTCACAATATCCCGCGTTATGCAAGGCTCCCAAAGCTTGCCAAACTTATCCTTCTTCCTCACAGAAACATGCCGGTCCTGGATTTTAATCAACTGACGTTTGAAAGACTCCCACATGTCAGATGTTGATTTACCCTCAAACAGCCGTCCCCAATCTAAATTCTTTAGTTCCTGCCTAATATTGTTACAATATTACAATTATTATTGTTACAAAAACTTTCCCCAGTTTTGCACCTTCACCCGAGGACTACTCTTATCCTTATCCACAAGTACCTTAAAAGTTATGGAATTATGGTCACTGTCTGAAAACGTATGGAATTATGGTCACTGTCGTTGTTTTTCAGACTGGTGTTTGGTGGACAGTAGTATTCCCCAAGGGTCAGTGCTGGGACAACTGCTTTTTTGCCATATATAAATAAGTTGGATCTTGGAATACAGAGTAGAATCTCAAAATGTGCACCAAACTTGGAGGTGTGACAAATATTGAAGACGAGAAGAACCGACTGTAAGAGAATAAAGCAGAATGGATAGAAAGGTTGCAGATGGAATTTAATACTGAAAAGCGTGAGGGAAGGTATTTGGGCAGAATGACAGGGGGAGACAATATATACTTAATGGTACAGTTTTGAAGAGTATGCAGTAACAGTGGGACCTGGGGTACATGTGAATCGATCTTTAAAGTTGGCAGGACATATTTAGAAAGTGATTAGTAACGCATATGGGATCTTGGACTTGATAAATAGAGACATTGAGTACAAAAGCATGAAAGATATGCTGAACCTTTTATAAATCTTAGGTTAAGCCCGAACCAGAATTGTCAACAATTTATGGGAATGTTGTAATAACCTATACTTATTCATTAAATGCTGAGAAAATTCTAAAGGTTAATGAACATTCTGGAAGCAGGAACACAAAACAGAACTTACATGTCGGAACTTCGCTGCTTTGCTAGCCAGGAGGCGCTGCGGTCCTTCAAACAATGAAACATCACCAATTAATCACAGTAATTTCATGACTATGAACTTATTAAGGCAGTTATTGAATGGATTGTGTGCGTGGTTTATGCGTTATGTGTAAAAGTGCCCCACTTTGCATGGCCAGGAACACATGTGCCTATCCACCTGTTCAAAGCCCAGATCTATTCCTTCGATTGAAAACAAATTATTGAGTTGGAGAAACGCTGCAAATGTTTGGATGAGTGTGTGTATGGTCACTAGAGTGTGAGTGGGTGAGTACGTTGCGAATATATGTGTGTCTGTGTGTGCTTGGGTGTTCGAGTGTGTATGTATACGTATGTCTCACAACGGATGAAACAAGAGCAGGAGTAGGCTATTCAGCCCTTCGAGTCCGCTCCACCATTAAAATAGATCATGGCTGATATTCTACTTCAACACCAATTTCCTGCACTATCGCTAAATCCCGTGTTTTTTTTAATATGTCGAAAACTATTGATCTCAGTCTTGAACATTCTGAATGACTGAGCATCCACACGCCTCTGGGGCAAAGAATTCCAAAGTGTCAACATCCTCTGAGTGAAGAAATTGCTCCTCATCTCAGTCCTAAATGTGCTACTCCTTATTCTGAGACCATGTCCTGTGGTTATAGAATCCCCAGCCAGGGGAATCATCCTTCCTGCATCAACCCTGTCACGCCCTGTAAGCATTTTGTATGCTTGAATGGGATCAGCACTCATTCTTCTAAACTCTAGAGAATAAAGGCGCAGTCTACTTCATTTTCCCTCATAGAATAATCCTTCCATCCCAGGGAAGAGTCTAGTGTACCTTCATTGCACTCTCTCTAGGGCAAGTATATCTTTCCTTAGGTAGGAAGACCAAACTGCACACAATACTCCAGGTGTTGCCTCACCAAGGCTCCATATATTTGCAGTAAGCCATCTTTAGAGTCATCGAGTCGTACAGCATAGAAACAGGCCCTTCGGCCCACCGCGTCCATATGGACCTTAATGCCTATCTATACTAATCCCACCTGCCTGCATTAATTCCATATCCATCTATGCCTTCTTCATTCAAGTACTTGTCCAGATGCCTCTTAAATGTCGCTACTATTTCTGCCTCCTCCACCTCCTCAGGCAGCTCATTCCAGATACCCACTATTCTTTGTGTGAAAAATTTACCCCTTTGATCCCCTTAAACATCTTCCCTCTCACCTTAAATCTATGCCCTCTAGTTTCACTCACTACTACCATGGGAAACAGACTCTGGCTATCTACCCTATCTATGCCTCTCATAATTTTATATACCTCTATCATGTCCCCTCTCAGTCTCCTTCGCTCCAGGGAAAACACAACCAGCCTGTCCAATCTTTCTTTATAGCTCAAGCCTTCCAAACCAGGGAACATCCTTGTGAATCTTTTCTGCACCCTCTCTAGCTTAATCACATCTTTCCTGCAGTGCGGCGACCAGAACTGCACACAGTACTCCAAATGCGGCCTAACCAATGTTATGTGCAACGTTAACATGACGTCCCAATTCTTGTACTCAATACCCCGGCCGATGAAGGCAAGCATGCCATACGCCTGCTTCACCACCCTGTCTACCTGTCATGCCACTTTCAGGGAACTATGTACTTGCACCCCAAGGTCTCTCTGCTCAACAATACTCCCGGGGCCCTGCCATTCACTGTATATGTCCTGCCCCGGTTTGACTTCCCAAAATGCATCACTTCACACTTCTCTGCGTTAAATTCCATTTGCCACTCCCTTGACCACTTCCCCAGTTGATCTACATCGTGTTGTAACTTTAGGCAACCTTCTTCACTGTCCCCTATACCACCAATTTTGGTGTCAACTGCAAATTTACTAATCATGCCCCTTACATTCACATCCAAGTCATTCATATGTATGACAAACAACAGAGGGCCCAGCACCGATCCCTGCAGCACACCACTGGTCACCGGCCTGCTATCTGAAAAACAACCCTCCACTACCACCCTCTGCCTCCTATCACCAAGCCAATTTTGTATCCAATTTGCTAGCTCCCCCGGATCCCTTGCTCACCTCCTCGAAAAACTTAATCAAATTCGTGAGACATGATTTCCCACGCACACAGCCATGCTGACTATCCCAAATCAGACCATGCCTTTCCAGATGGATATAAATCCAATCTCTAAGAATCCCTTCCAATAACTTTCCCACCACTGATGTAAGGCTCAACAGCCTGTAGTTCCCTGGCTTATCCCTGCTGCCCTTCATAAATAAAGGCACGACATTAGATATTCTCCAGTCTTCCGGTAACTCACCTTTGGCCAATGATGATACAAAAATCTCTTTAAGAGCCCCAGCAATCTCCTCCCTTGCGTCCCAGAGCATGCTAGGATACACCTGGTCAGGCCCTGTGGATTTATCTACCTTAATTCGCTTCAAGACCTGCAGCACATCCTCCTTTGTAATGTTGATATGCTCCAGGATAACGGTGTTCCTTCCCTAGAACTCTCTAGCTTCCTGACCTTCTTTATTTGATACCTCGCCCATTTCCCATGGCTCCACACATAGATTGTCACACTGATCCCTAAGGGGACCTACTCTGTCCCTATCTACCCTCTAGCTCCTGTACACAAATCCTCTTTGGATAAAGGTCAATCACCTGCCTTCTTAATGGCTTACTGCACCTGCATGTCAGCCGTGTGATGAAATACTTTCCAATTGTCTGGATGGGTGCAGTTCCAACAACACTCAAGAAGCTCAACACCATCGAGGACAAAGCATTCCGCTTGATTGTCACACCAATCACTAACATGCTCTCCCTCCAACACCGACGCACAGTGGCAGCAGTGTGTACCATCTACAAGATGCACTGTCGGGTCTCACCAAGGCTTCTTCGACAGCTCCTTCCAAACCCGCGACCTCTAAGGCCTAAAAGGACAAGGACGGCAGATGCATGGGAACACCACCGCCTGCAAGTTCCCCTCCAAGCCTGACACCATCCTGACTTGGAACTATAGCAGCTGTTCCTTCACTTTCGAAGGGGATCGCTTATCTCTGACTATCTCATGCCACTTGCGCAGTTTGACACACAAGTAGTGTTCTGCTGTAGCTTTACCAGGTTGACACCTGATTTTGAGGTTTCCCTGGTGCTGCTCCTGGTATGCACTCCTGTACTCTTCATTGACCCAGGGTTGGTCTCCTGGCTTGATGGTAATGGTACAGTGGGGTATATGCCATGAAGTCACAGATTGTGGTTGAGTTCAATTCTTCCGTTGCTGATGGTTCACAGTGACCCATGGGTGCCCTGTTTTGCTTTGCTAAATCTGTTCGGAATCTATCCCATTGATCACGGTGGTATCCTCAATGTGAAGGTGTGAGTTCGTCTCCACAAGGACTGTGCGGTGGTCACTGCTACCAATACTGTCATGGACAGATGCATCTGCGGCTGGCAGATTGACGAGGACGAGGTTAAGTAAGTTTTTCCTTCTTGTTTGTTCCCTCATCACCTGCCGCATATCCAGTCGAGCAGCTGTGCCCTTTAAGACTCGGCCAGCTCGCTCAGTACTGGTGCTTCTGAGACACGTTTGATGATGGACATTGAAGTCTCCCATCCAGAGTACATTCTCTGCCCTTGCCATCCTCAGTGCCTCCTCCAGGTTCTGATCAACATGGAGGAGTACTGACTCATCAGCTGAGGGAGGGTGGTAGGTGGTAATCAGCAGGAGGTTTCCTTTCCCATGTTTGACCTAATGCAGTGACTAGTCATGGGGTCTGGAGTAGATGTTGAGGACTCCCAGGGCAAATCCCTCCCGACTGTCTACCACCGTGCCGCCGCCTCTGCTGGGTCTGTCCTGCCAGTGTCACAGGACATAACCAGGGATGGTGATGGCAGTGTCTGGGACGTTGTTTGTAAGATATGATTCAGTGAGCATGACTCTGTCAGGCTGCTGTTTGATTAGTCTGTGAGACAGCCCTCCCAACTTTTGCACAAGCCCCTAGATGTTAGTAAGGAGGACTTTACAGGGTTGACAGGGATGGGTTTGCCTGTGTTGTTTTCACTGCCAACGTCGATGCCAGCTGGTCCGTCCCGTTTCATTCATTTTTATTGAATTTTTGACTCCCTCCCTAACAGCACTGTGTGTGTACCTACACCACATTACTGCAGCGGTTCAAGAAGGCATCTCACCACCACTTTCTCAAGCGAAATTAGCGATGGGCAGTAAATGATGGCCTAGCCAGCGAAGCTTACATCTCGTGAATGAATAAAAATATATGTTAATTTTCAGTGACTCATGAACACAGACACACAAGTGCTTTTGAAATTCAACTTATGTCTAATTGTCTATTGTAATTTTCTTTCAAGTGTATGTGTGAATGGGGGAGCACATATCTTAAATGAAAACAAAGCGTACAGAGAAGACACATTGTTCTTAACATTTGCTTCTGAACATTATGATGGTCGGGTGTGATTGAAGGTTTAATGTTCTCACCTCATTTCTCCGCTGCTTCTGCACTTCCCGGAGAAGAAAACAAAAAGTGGCAGGAATTGCGAGCCAGTTACTGGTCGACAGAATAGGATCATGAGAAAAGTCAAACAGCAGAAAAGTTATTTAAGTCCCAATGCTCAATACAGCAGGCGGAGTTGCTTTGTGGCTAAGTGATGCCCAAAAATTGCCAAGTGTGAAATGGTCATATTAGGGTCGGACTTCCAGCACATTCTTCTCAACAGTGTTAATGTATAAGATGATAATGAATATGTTGAAGGACAGAACCTAGTGTACAGTTGAAACGCTGTACAGACAAGGGAGATGAAGCTGTAGTAGACAATGTTATGACTAGTTTATGATACATAGGAGGAGCAATAAAAGCAAACAGTTCTATGGAGGTTGTCAGTGCAGGACACAAGTTTCAGAGTTGATCAAGGTGTGAGGATCTGTAAAGGACTGGGTATAGTT
Source organism: Heterodontus francisci (assembly GCF_036365525.1). NCBI lineage: Eukaryota > Metazoa > Chordata > Chondrichthyes > Heterodontiformes > Heterodontidae > Heterodontus > Heterodontus francisci. The sequence goes on from NC_090391.1 coordinate 31,134,484, forward strand.
GCTTGATGGCAGCAGTGTTGAGGGATGCATCGACTAAGCCAAAAGATGATCAGTGCGTTGAGGGAACTGAGTGGGAAGAATTGGATTGTGGAGATGTTCAGAAAGGAGCCGGTTCATTGAGCAGTTGATGGGCCTCATGGACAGTGTAAGTTTAGCTATGATGGGTGAGGGGATATCAAAAAATACACAGTGAAGTTGGAATGAATTACCTAAGGGGGAGGTCAGGCGACTTGGAAGCAGAGTGGCTCGAGGTAGTCACGTGGAGAAGTGGATTATCTTTGACTTTGAAAGACAAGAGTCTTATGGACAAGGGTGGCCATCCACTGTATTTTAAAACATCTTCCCAAAAGTCTCTAAATTTCCCCCTGCCCCCATTGCAGCATCAAAATATTATGTCAATGATTCCAAAATATTAACTTCCGGAACTGTAGTTGGGAGTCCATTCCAAGCACCATTGATCATTGAAGGAGAACTCCCTTATATCTGTACAGGTTTACTCTCACCAGTTTGAGTCTGCATCCCTTTGTCTCTTCCTCATTTCCTGCCATGTGCCAGCGTTCCCTCTTCCATACCATCTAAACAAACTCTATATACTCACCTCTCCGTGATCTCCCTCCAGAGAAAGAAGCCTGAGATTTTCCACTCATTCCTCAGAAAGTTGCATGGTTGGGGCAGGGAATTGTCTTTGTTGAATCGGCCTGTGTGATACGCCCCTCTACTTTTTCACCAGCCAAGGCAAATTTCTAAGCCAACCATATGGCCCAGGAGTGATTTGTGGCTGAGCTCCCACATTATAAACCCAGCCATTTATTCAACCCTAACGAAAGCCATGGAACAGAATACCTGGTGCGGAGTGTAAGAGGTGGCCATTGTGATATTGCGTCTCTTGGCATTCTGCCCAAGGTAAATTTCCACCCAGGTCACTTCCAGCTTTGCCATTGGCTGTTTCACCTTTCAGTTGAAACTGGTGATCGCCCTACATATAAATGTCAGAGGTTCAGAGTCAGGGGCTAAATGGTTTAGGGATTTGGGTAGTAGTTGTGAAGAAGAGGTGATATTTACCTCAGTCTATTCGTTTGTAATGTACGGTTACTACATTGAGTTTAATCTACCTTTCCTCCAGAGACAAAAATCAAAAGAGCAAGCTTAAGAATCAGAATCACAGCAGAGCCAACACCATCCTCCAGCGCAATGGATTTCGCTTAATTAGATAATGGGTGCAAAGTGGCACCTAGTTAATGAACAGCATCTGCACAAGATAAATAATCTAATGCTTAGCACAGGGCACACATTGTAACTGGAATACTATTACACAATAAAGAGAGAACATAATGAAATAGAGATTGCAAGGGCAATAGAGCAAAATGGGCGGTGTTGTATGGGCCGCCTGTTTTAGGACCGCCCGATATTGAGCAAGTGAATATTGGGCGGGTTGTAAAGAGGGAGGCAGGTATGATTCAGCTCAAGGTGATTTTATTTTACATCTGGCTCTCATTTCACACGGTGGTAAACTGGTCCTTACACAACTGACACAGAGACTGAAAATGAAACAGATACAGCTTTTACTGAGGTATAATAAACACAATGAATGTGAGAATGTCACTCACCTCTTACAGTGATGTGTTCAAGGCACTCAGAGCTGGTGTTATAGTCCTTCCCCCAACATCCGCTTCATACAGACAGGTATAATAGAACATAGAACATTACAGCGCAGTACAGGCCCTTCGGCCCTCGACGTTGCGCCGACCTGTGAAACCATCTGACCTAAACTATTCCATTTTCATCCATATGTCTATCCAATGACCACTTAAATGCCCTTAAAGTTGGCGAGTCTACTACTGTTGCAGGCAGGGCGTTCCACGCCCCTACTACTCTCTGAGTAAAGAAACTACCTCTAACATCTGTCCTATATCTATCACCCTCCCAAATTTGTAACCTCACTTACCCAGCAGTCCCGCGTGCGCTCCGCCTATACACGAGAAATGCTCTGCTCCCGCTGTTCTCTCTCTCTCTCTGTGGCTTAAGATTTCTTGGCGCGCTTTTCAAAGCTCTGCTCCCGCTGTTCTCGCTCTCTCTCTGTGGCTTCCGATATCTCGGCGCGCTTTTCAAAGCTCTCCTTCCGCTGTTCTCTCTCTATCTCTGTGTTTTCCGATTTCTTGGCGCGCTTTTCAAAGCTCTGCTCCCGCTGTTGTCTCTCTCTCTCTCTCTGTATAATGTCCTCCTTAACCATGATTTATCTTCCTGATGGTGAAGGTGACACAATTACTCCTTGCATCAGCAGACTGGACATCTGAGTAATTGGCTTCTCCTTGTCTGTATATATAAAATGTGATGCCAGGAAGGTCCCTGGGGCTTGTACAGTTAAGTATGACCTCTCCAACTTAGTCGTGGTACGAGAATCCACTGGTAGATTTGGTTTGGGGAGATCTGCAATTGGTAAATTTGAATTAGTGACAATTGATATAAAACGCACATCAGACTTAAAGCAATTTCTTTTCTTTGAAAACACTAAAAGTGCTGATCAACATTTCAAACAATCTCAATTCCCTTCACTCACCTGCTAGAGTGATTATCACAGTTTTACTGAGTTTGGATTCTAACCATCTTTCTTTGATAGAGTCTGTATATTTGCATTGGTACCGCCCTCCCTGGTTTGTACCGGTCATTATGAATGTTCCGATGTTGCCCCTTGTGACAATTTGAGGAGAGTTCAGCAGGTGATTATCTCTGTAAAAGTAGATTTGACCGGGACTCTTTCTGCTCACTGTGAGCTAATGATGACCATCTCTCCCTCTACATACACCCCAGTCTGCTGATCAAGTGATATCCTTGGCCGTGCCAGCGGTTCTGTGGTCAATTAATGGAAGGAAGAAGCAGAAATTGATTCTATAGATTTTCTTGTGCAGTGCAAGTCTGGTACCTCAATAACAATTGTCCTGTGTTCAAAGGAAATGTTTACAGGAATGGTTGCGATTGGACCAAAGGACAAGTGAGGATTTAATGAAAGGAATCAAACAGCAACGAGGCACACAATAAATCAGCAGGGGATCTATTTCCATAACCTAGGGATCAGCGCTGAAATTTCACTCTGGGATATCAAAAGAAGATTTTGTTGGTTTGGAAATCTGGTAATTTAGGATAGAGCTAACCTAATTCAAAGAAGTGAACAATTCCCAAAAATGGTGCCAATTTGCATTTCAAATAATGGAGTGAGGGTATGATGTGTGCTGCGATGTGGGTATCGTTGGCTCGGCCAGCATTTATAGCCCATTACTAATTCCCCTTGAGAAGGTGGTGGTGAGCTGCCTTCTTGAAACGCTGCACTCCATGTGGGGTAGGTGCAGCAACAGTGCCGTTAGGAAGGGAGTTCCAAGATTTTGACCCAGTGAGAGTGAAGGAACGACAACATAGTTCCAGGTCAGGATGGTGTGTGACTTGGAGGGGAACGTTGAGGTGGTGGAGTTCTCATGAGTCTGCTGCTCTTATCCTCAAAGTGGTGTGTGCCAGGGTTTGCAAGGTGATGTTGAAATGCAAAAGGAAAGGATATGGAGGAGCACGGTATAATTAAATTAACAGATTTCACATAAGAGGATCATTCTGGAAATCTTGGTACTCAGGTCAGTTTCTGAGGGTGGATCCTGAAAGTGACAAGAGCAGCCAGTCTGAAGGCAACTCGAAATATGCCACTCAGTGGAGTTCAAATCCTGGTGCCGTGCTGTCATTGCGGGATTAATCTGTTCACTTTGATATTCCAGACAGTATGGGGTAAAATTGAACATCAGGAACCTTGAAGGGACCGTAATACCCCACAAGAGACACATAAGAATGCAAACAGATGATTAAGAAATATGATACTAGAACTGAGAAGTTATAATGATCAGGAAAGTTTGAACAGGTAGGGGCTCTTTTCTCTAGAACACAGAAGCCGGAGGGGTGTCCTGAGAGAGGACATTAAGATTATGAAGGGGATTCTGTGGTCTATCCCCATTACTGGTCTGGAGGTGTACTCTGGGTATCAACGATTCAAGGCTACCAAATTATTGTTCACACATAGCACGTTTGTTAAGCGTTTCAAAATCTTATCTTCAACAGAGATTATACTCACGCATCCACGTACGCTAGGTTACTTAGGTTCATCCGAGAGTCGGAACGGAGTGGATGATGAATCCTCCCCTTCCAATTCTCCAAGTAGTTGATCAAACTACTTAGTCCTTAACCAGCTCGCCAGCACTTCAGAGCATGCTTTCTTATACCCTGTTTCTTGCATGCTACCCACGTGATCAGATCGGGATGGGCCAGACGTGACTACCCAACGTACAGTGATTGGTTGGTCAGCTGTTGCTAACACCGCGGGTGCACTATGTCAGCCACAGTTGGTCAACTTTTCACTGGTTTTGACAGCCATTTATTTCTGGTAGCCTCATCCCTCAATTTTCGACCACATTGGATAGCTAGATCTCCAGCCCTTCTCTGATAACAAGCCATTACTTCACTCCGCCGACCCCCTGTCTCCATACAACCAGCCAACGTGGCATATCTGTTGCAAATTTAGCTATAGTTTAGACATGCCTTAATGACCGGCTAGCAGGTTTCACCAAATTCACTTTCTCTCTATCAGTTCAATTACACCAGATTACTGCTTCAGTACATCCTACTTCCCTGCTGCGGACTTATTTACCACTTTTAGACATACAAACTACTTTCTACACATACCATTTTACATACAGTTCACGAGTTGGATGGTGCTCATCTACAATTGAGAGGGTAGATGTTGAGACAATATTTTCACTTGAGGGCCAGACCCAAACTGGACCCAATCTTTAGAAGATAGTCACTAATAAATCCAATGACGTAATTCAGGAGAAGCTTCTTTACCCAGAGATTGGGGAGAATGTCGACCGTCTTAACACAGGGAGAGACTGGTGAGAACAGTTTAGATGCATTTAAGGAGCAGGTAGATATCCACGAGTGAGTGAGCAATAGAAGGATATACAGATAGGATGTGATGAAGTAAAGTGGGATGAAGCTCGTTTGGAGAATAAACACCAGCCCCAGCAGTTGGGTCGAATAATCTGTTTTTGTGCTGTAAATTCCATGTAATTATTTGTAGATCAACACTTTCCCCTTTCAAGATAACAGATGAACATGTGCTGCTTTGTTCAAGAAACAGCCAGAAGCTGAGCACACAGACATACTCTGCGATATTCAAACACTGTCACATTGAAACAAATGTGTATTTCCGTAAATACCAAAGGGTGTTGAGCAGACATATTAACACTCTCTGTTCCCCTTCACTCACCGGCTACAGTGACCAGCACAGATTCACTGAACTGGGATTCTAACCATCTTCCATGGATTGAGGTTGTCTATTTGCATTTGTACCACCCTCCTTGGTATGCACTGGTCACTGGGAATGTTCCAATGTTGCCCTTTGAGGAATTGAGGATAGTACTGTCTTTAGCTCTGTAAAAGCAGAAGGTTTTAGCGCGATCATCTCCAGTCGCAGTGCAGGTAATGGTGACATTCTACCCTACTACATACACGCCAGTCCATTCATCAAGGTATACCCCTGGCACTGTTGGCCGATCTGACAGGACAGTTCGAAATGAATCTGGAGAATCTGTGCTGCCTTTCTCCTGGAAGTTACAGACCTTCACATGTTATGCTCTTTTTGCATGTACGCTCAATAAATTCAACGGATGGTTAACTGGAGTGGAGCATTAAATGGGTATGGACCTGTACCTAAACCAATACCGTTCCCTCTGACTTTGACCATGGTTGAAGTCACAATATTGTGACACAACAATCCCCTTGGATGGGCTAATGGTTTGGCATCTCATTTTCCAAATTGGGAATAACATTCCCACTGAAGCTTATACCAGGATAATGAGGCGTGATGTGTCATGGGATGGATTTAAATACCTCCTGTTTCACCATCCAGAAGATCTACCCCAATACACTGTTTATTTTTAGCTTAGTTTAGTTTAGAGATACAGCACTGAAACGGGCCCTTCGGCCCAACGAGTCTGTGCTGACCATCAACCACCCATTTGTACTAATCTTACACTAATCCCATATCCCTACCATATCCCCACCTGTCCCTATATTTGCCTACCATATACGTATACTAGGCGCAATTTATAAAGGCCAATTAACCTATCAACCTGCAAGTCTTTGGCATGTGGGAGGAAATCGGAGCACCCGGAGGAAATCCACGCAGACATAGGGAGAACTTGCAAACTCCACACAGGCAGTACCCAGAATTGAACCCGGGTCGCTGGAGCTGTGAGGCTGCGGTGCTAACCACTGCACCACTGTGCTGCCACTGTGTTGGATACTAATGCACAGAAAATGTGGATGAAAAACATGCTTACACCAAAATATCCAGGATGATATTTTCATTGGACAAGAGTGGAAAATGGGAAATAAAATATTTATTGTCTACTTGGCACCCAGTGAAAAGGAACATTTGGCAGGGCCTAAAATGGTGGAAGATTCTTTAGCACCCAGTTTCCACTGCCGAAGTTTCACGCGATGGAGACCTCACATGGACTTGATAGGCCGAATGGCCTCCTTCTCTGTCATTAATAACTCTCTGACTGTATGACTCACTCCCATATTATTCATGGCATGCGTGGACATCGATTAGTATTGGATGGTCTTAGAGTGGAAGGCATTGCAACTTACCCACGACTGTTACCTTCATTCTGCCAATTCTCTCTGAGGTGATCTCCCTCTCTGACACTGTCTTTCTGTACACGCAGGAATAATCTGCTCGCTCAGCGCCCAATGGCTCTGTGACATTAAAGGTCACTGAGTATTCCCTTGAACTGGCCTCACAGATTTGATTAGTTCATCTTGGCTTCTTCTGTACAAATAGGAACTGCTGCCTCAATACGAATATGACGATTTACAAGTAATCATGACCAGTTCTTCTCTCAGAAATACATGATCCTGACGGTTAACAGACACTGATTGCTTGGTGGGGTAATATATAATGAGAGGAAGGAAGCGCATTCATGTTAAAACAAAGCACACATACTGAGATAATTTTAACCAAATGTAACATGCGGGATCAGGGTGTAATCGGATCGGCCGCACGTTTTACGCCCGGCCAAATTTTCACCCTCATGCAACTGAATATCAGGTGCTGCGTACAATGGGCGGCCAAGCTGCAACCGCCCGTTCTGGGCCAGTGCCCGGGATGGATTTCTAGCCCAGGAGGTCCTGGTATTACATCACTGCCGACTAGGTCTCTCAGCGCAGGTATACAGCATTCCCTCAGTCCTGAGTTAAAATAGAGGTTGCGACAAAACAATTTGCGCTCTATTCAAGACAATGGACGGTAATATCAGGCAGAGAGTAAAACTGAACCCAGACCAGAACTCACCTCTTTCCTTGAAGGATTTGATTAAAGCGGTACTGTGAGCTCATATTTCTCGATACCAGTGAATTGATAGAATTCTGACGCAATCAACACTGCCCGGTCCCCTGCAGGTAAACATCCATTGCAAAGCTGGCCTGGAGGAAAACATCCATTGCAATGCTGGTCTGGAGGTAAACACCCATTGCAATGCTGATCTGAAGGTAAAACATCCATTGAAATGCTAGCCTAAAGATAAAATCCATTGCAATGCTAGCATGGAAGGAATCTTCCATTGCAATTCTGGCCTGGAGGTAAAGCCTGGCTACCCGAGCCGAACCCTACCAAATCTGACTACATGTGTAGGGTTCGAGTTAGGTCGGGTCTATATTCTGTGTGCAGTATTCGGGATCGGGGCGGTTCCGGCTGGATTGGCTTGTTTAGCTTTAGTAGCCTTGGTGTCACTTGTCATGTCCACTGATATGAAAACCCCAATAAAAATACATAGTATCTGTTAAAACGTACGTGCGACAGTTTTAAACCAAACTTTCCACCGTTATGATTTTTAAAAAGTGTGACAACACACATTTTATTTTTCCGGACTGTTTGTAAGTCTGTAAATGTTTGTGCATTGCATTTCTAAGGCAATGCATTTCAAATGACTTTAACATATGAAATTCAATAACACTAATTAGAGGCTTCCTTCTCTGCCCAGATTAAACCCAGGAGTAGATTGTAAAGTCCATTCAAATTTCAGAGATAGAAGCTTCCAAAATGGTAATGATTTACTGGATAATCTGAGTAACGTCATTTAAGTTAAAATTAGCATCAAATGGAATGCTAATGTCTCATTATATGCATAACACATGCTTAAAATATAATTTATGCACTTTTAAGTTCTAACTTTGCAAGTACAGACTTGGAGAAATAGTTGTAGTGGCCTGCCCAGACCACCCTGGTTGTAAGCATGTTGATGATTTGTCTTAACGTAAAAAAAAATAGCTCCACCCAGTTATTGAAAGAGGATAAGAAAATACTCTGCCACGGACTTCCATGATGGGATAGTTTGTGTATAAAGTCATGTTGCAGCTGTTGTGTTATGTACATCTGAAAAACTGCTGCATTATGATTGAAGGCGAGTGAAATTGACCAAATCAATGGATCTTGTGGACAAAATCCACTAAGAATTATAAAATACGCCAAAACACAGGATCTAACTGATTTAATTCTCATGACTGAGTGGGTGAGGGACTAGATTATACTCAAAATATCTTAGTTTTGATAATCCAGTGTTTCAAATGCAAACAGTAAAAATGAAAATGCATAGAACCAATATTTATTGCATCTTGCCCAGACGTTAATTGGCATTATGCACACTGTTATTTTTCCTGTATATATGGGGTGCGGCATGGTGGGTTTAATAATCACCACTGGTAATCCAAGTATACATTCTAAATCTTCCACAGTAATGAAGTAAAACAAACTGGCATGTTAATCTGCTGTTACAGTCTATATTAATCAACCAAATAGGTTTGCGGGCGGCACAGTGGCGCAGTGGTTAGCACCGCAGCCTCACAGCTCCAGGGACCAAGGTTCAATTCTGGGTACTGCCTGTGTGGAGTTTGCAAGTTCTTCCTGTGACCATGTGCGTTTTCACCAGGTGCTCCGGTTTCCTCCCACCGCCAAAGACTTGCAGGTGATAGGTAAATTGGCCATTGTAAATTGCCACTAGTGTAGGTAGGTGCTAGGGGAATATAGGTGATAAGAATATGGAGTTAGACTAGGATTAGTATAAATAGGTGGTTGATGGTCGGCACAGACTCGGTGGGCCGAAGGGCCTGTTTCAGTGCTGTATCTCTAAACTAAACAAATAACTTTTGTTCCTTGAATGAAGTTTTTCCCTGATCCCAAAGGCTGGTGTTCTGTTCCATGGGAGAGTTGGCTATCTCTAGAAACTTCGGGTCATGTCAAAAACATCTTGAAGACATTAAACAGTGTTATTAATGCAATACTTCCCATCAAATGCATACAATTTCTACCAGGCTATAATAGCGGTAGATGTAATAATGATTGCTTTTCAAAGGTAAGCCTTTGCCCCATTAGTCTCCAACTGATTGTTTCACAGCAGCAGATTAATAATGTTGCAGAGAGAAAACCACCTATGAGCTGAACTAAAAAAAAAATTATGAAACTATATACGCATAGCAGCAGACAGGCTGTTAGATGATTCTTTTTCTCGTAGAATGTAGAGCCTCTGGCATTCATTGTCAGCTGGTGTGGTGGGTGATGACGTTCTCAGCGGCTTCAAGAGTGAGATCGATCAGTGTCTGACTGTGAGAAAAATTGCGTAATATAGAAGTAAGTCTCTTTATAGGTGACACGTGGTCCATGTAATCTCTTGGACTGGTTTTCGACTGCCAGGGCAGCAGGGTATTGGAGAGGAAATTTACAGAGTTTTTTATTTCAAAACATTGGCCTAGAGTTTTTACGATTTTTTTGTCACTCCTAGGAGATGTTGATGCGAGTTAGGGAGAGGGAAGAAGTATGCAGCCGTGATGGTCCAGCTATCTTGGTGTGGGACAGTCTTGATGGGTCAACTAGTCTTTCTGTGTCATTTCCATAAGTTTGTAAGCTAGAAATTTCCATATACTCACGTTGTACAGAAGGCAACAATGCTACAAGTACCTCCTTCATCAATATTATAGACGAATAGGTTAGTAGCAGAGGATCTAAAACAGACAGAAGTTGGTTATGCTCTCTGACAGCACCATGTCTGGCTTCCTCAACTGTCTGCGGATGCAAGAGTAATGTATGTGGCTCATCCTCACACTTGTTGACTTATCATGTCTACCTTAGGTACCCTAGCAGAGTTTGGGAACTCTCTGACACTATATTACTGATCGACATTTCCCAATTGCACTACCAATTGACATTACCATTAGCAGGTGGTATTGATTTAATTTTAATCTACAATATGTTTTTCCGTTTCAATAATATATTTCGGATCGGGTCGGGCATGAAAATAATTTCAAGGACGCTGGACCGGCCGGGTTCAGGTTGGCTGTTATCTGGTCGGGCCTGAATCGAGTTTTAATTTTATATCCGAGCCAGGCTTTAAGCCATTGCAATGTTGGTCTGGAGATAAACATCCATTGCAATGTTGGTCTGGAGATAAACATCCATTGCAATGTTGGCCTGGAGGTAAACATCCATTGCAATGTTGGTCTGGGGGAAAAGATCCGTTGCAATGTTGGCCTGGAGGTAAACATCCGTTGCAATGTTCGCCTGGGGGGAACATCCATTGCAATGTTCGTCTGGCGGAAAAGAGTCATTGCAATGTTGGCCTGGAAGTAAACATCCATTGCAATGTTGTCCTGGAGGTAAACATTCATTGCAATGTTGCTCTGGAGGTAAACTTCCCTTGCAATGTTGGTCTGGAGGTGAACATCTCTTGCAATGTACGCCTGGGGGTAAACCACCATTGCCAAGTCAACTGGATCAAAACTTCAATTACTCTTAGTTATAATAGAGATGGTAACAGCATCGAAAGAGAAGTGAGGGAGAGAGATGCCATAACTTTAGTGATGACGAACTCAACACAACATATATGGAGAGTTTTTTATTTGTAAATGATTGTTTGATTTTTCTTTTTGACGCTTTAGTTTTATTGATACATTGCATGTAATCACTCAAAACAATTTTCCAGATAGGCACCAGTATAATGTTACAAGTGTTCACATAATTGAAAACAGCCATTTGTAACGAATTGTATTGAAATTATTTTTATGAAACATCCCAGCTTGCATAAAGTTAATTCCTCAATCTTGCGGAAACTTTCAAACTCTCAGTAACACAGAATCTCTCAATCATTAATGGCTCACCATCTCGATGTGCCGGTGTTCCTGTCTCACTGCAGGTACAGTCCACTCTAAACACCTCCATCTTCAGGTGTCCCTGTCTCACTGCAGTAACTGAACCCTCTCACCATCTCCATCTGCTGGTGTCCCTGTCTCACTGAATTTACTGCACCTCTCACCATCTCCATCTGCTGCTGTCCCTGTCTCACTGCTGTTACGGTCCACTCTGAACGTCTCCATCTGCTGGTGTCACTGCATTTACTGCAACTCTCACCATCCCTATCTGCTCGTGCCCCTGTCTCACTGCAGTAACTGGCCCCTTTCACTTAGTCCCGCCTCAGTATGTCAGATTATCAAAAAAATATAACCACTGAATCAGATTAAAAACATTTGAGTGGTCAGTGCTGTGAATATAAAATGTACTTTATTTCCTGTGGGAAGTGTAGGGAATGTAATATGAAATGGAATTTAGTTCCAATGTTTGAAACCCATCAGCTCTTTCTATGATTTCAATAATTTAACAATGATATTGAAAGGGTATTTCACCGCCTTCTTCAGCTCCTGTCTGAATTTAGTCTGGGTCACAGCGTAAATACATGTGTTGGTGCAGGAACTGAGAAGCTGCAGCATATTTCCTGTTCGTTGTGTGATATAAAGAAGGTCAGTGTCGGAGGAATAATACTGAATATCTACAATTCGACTATAAATAATGTCATCCATAACAGTATAAAACTGCTGGATATAGTGAAGAGTAAAATAATTGATTTTCTGCGATTCTCCATCTCTGGGACCTTGTGGGTCTCTTCACTTTTGTGGCCCTGTAATCGCTGCGGACTTTACTGGAGAGAAAAATCCGTCTGACAGTCAGAACATTGAGCAGCAAGATCAGAATGACCGGGACACAAGGGGTTAAAATAAGGTCAGCCCAGTCAAATGTAGCCCATATAGGGGAAGTAAAGAAGCTCGGTTGAGTACCACAACCCATGGGAATATTATCAATAATGTGACGTTGTTGCATTGTAAAGTACCAGGGGACAGACTGTCTACAGCCCATCACAGTCACTGCTCCGACAACCACAACCGCCGTTTTCTCGCTGCAAAATATTGTTTTCACCTTCTCACAACAAATGGCCACAAATCGATCAAAGGTGAAAGCGACTGTGAGCCAGACCGAAGCAAGTGTTGATGCAGACAGCAGAACAAAAATGAGAGAACACACAGGAGTAATTCTCAGGAATGAATTTGATAAATAGATTGAAACAATCCGCATCAATATGGGACCAGTGATAACGACCAGGAGATCAGACACTGCCATTCTCACCAGGTAGACAGTGATACATCTGGAGAGACGCACTTTCCTCGGGACAGGATAACAACCGCCATCAAGTTAACTGGAAGAGAGAGAAAAAGAAGCAGAGAAATTACTGATCAGACCTGGAGACAAAGCAGCAGTTTGACGGGATCTGGGCTGAAATTTCCAGCTTTTGTTTTTGCTGCATCGAGCATTGGAAATTGATTTATTGACCTGGGCCGTGCTTTGACACATTGAAATGTTTGAAACAAAATTATTATTAATGAACTGGGAAATTGATACAGAAAGTGAATAAAGTCAGCACCAGATTCAGTGCAAGCACTGAGTGTGGATGGAGTGCCAGTGGGGAAATGAGAAGGGGTTTTCACAGAGAAGAAATCCAATGGATTGATTGGGAATTTGTCTCCAGACTGTTGTTTGGGAACGTTTGGGGAGAGCGGGCTGTGCAGCTGGTTTGTTGCTCTGGGTTCAGAGAACCAGCAGGGACAGTAACCAAATGGGAAAAGGCTGAAAATTGTAGCGGTGAATTTGAGTATCAGCCAAGGTCCAGAATGGCGTAACAGGCTTGATGGGCTGAATGGCCTCCACTCGCTCCGATGTTCCTGTTTTCCTATCAGGTTGGGCGAGGCAACTGGACGTTGTGCCAGTGTAAGAGATTGAGAGGGAGAGAATGAAAATGACATATAAGGTGCTGGAGGGGAGACTGGACCAGATGATTTTGGAAAGTGGATAAACTGAAGCAATGGATGAGGAGGCAGAGGATTCAATACAGTGAGAGGAGAGGCTGAGGTCTACAGGGTGAGATTGCAGCAGAGGGTTGGAGGAAAGATATTCTATAGATCACAGTAACACAGCTCAATTAATATTTTCAAACAGCAATCCCTGTGGTTATTTGTTTTGGACAACAACTCATTGTTTGTACAATACAGGCAATATATTTAATTAGTAAAGGCAAGTAAAGATAAATTTTAATATATTTCTGATATTAGCTTTGCTCTTTCCTGAATTCAGCTGCCACTGAGAATTTAAAATGTGGTATTTAAATAATGAATTACCATCGGTGAAGAACTGATTCTATTCTGTTTATTCAGTCACTAAGTAAGGAATAGGAACTTTCTACAAAACAAAATGAGCTGACAGAAATCAACACAGAGGATCAAGTCCAACAGGAAAATAAACACAATCTGACAACAGATAACTTCAACTCACAGTTTTTCTCACTAGCTGTTCTGTACATTCTAACACTTTATGATAGTAAATTATTCACACTGCTGCTTCTTTCTCCTTCTCTTTACTTGTGCTGATCTCTTTTCCTCGGTGACGTTCTCCCCACTCATTTTCTTCTTCTCTATCTCTCTGCAGTACTCACACCCTGCAAACTCTTACTATATGCTACTTTTCACATAAGATTTATTCCTAACATTCTTCGCCTGTGTTCTTGTCACCAGCCCCAGGTTCAATGATTCGATTCTCAAAACCAGTTTGTTCAATGGTGAGAACTCTATGAATAATTTATGGTATCTACAGAACACCCACGTCTCCACCTGTTCACCTACACTCTTCACTTCATCTATAATGCATGGAATAAGCAGGGTCGAAAGCTTCTTCCAGCCAAACCTCACAATTATTGAAATTCTTTCTTCTGGAATTATAAAGTAATCCGTCAGAATGTGGGATTGTTTAATTAATAAAACACCAACATCAGCACTGCAGCTGACAATGTACAGATAAATGGAAAGACTCTTGATTCCAACTGATAGAGTGTAAACCGATAAAAGATCACATCAATAGTTTTCATTTAACAATGTAGTCCACTGACAGTGACGGAAATGTGAAAGTGACAGCAGCAAACTCAGTCCAAAAGCCAAAGCTCAGAAGCAGCATCAGGCACACACAGAATGAAATAATATCTGCTAATAGTAATAATCCCAGTTAAACTGAGAGATGTTATTCTGGAGGGAGGACATTGTGCTGACCCCTTGTAACACTGAAACCGTGAGATGTCTCATTATCCATAACTGAAAACAAAAACATTCATAAGAAAATATTCTAGGACCGATTAAATGCACATCATGAAACTGTTAAGAGCTCATGATGGTTTGATTCTTGATCCTAACCGATACACCTGATTCAAATGCATTCAATACGCAGAATAATCCAGTAACATGTCAGGGTTGCTTAAAAATACCTTTAGAGACATAATACCACCCCTGCAAGACTGAAAGAGTAGACAATGAGGAGTTCCATCAGTAAATTGCGGGATAAGTACAGGTGGCTGCGTAACACATCCAGTGATAATACCGAGCACAGCAGCACTGATAACACCGATTTCCACCATTAAAAGTTCAGATACTGGCTTACCAGGAACTCCAATTGCTGCCGGTATAGGATAGTAAATGCATTGTATCTGATACATTAATGGAAATCCCATTTCTGTGAGGAGCAGAAACTTCTGTTAGCATGGAAATCACAGCTCCAGCAGGCAGTCAGAACTGATCCATTCCAATGGGTCCTGATTTCTAAAGTGAATGAGTTTCCACTGATATGGTTATACCCCTGATCATTGTGATTAGTTGCACTCACCTGAACAAACACATTACATCAGCAGCTTTGAATCTGATGTAACTAATATGGTGGATAAAACTCATATTGGACTGATGCTACCATTATAAGTGTCAAAATTTTCAATTTACATATTATTGTATTGACCTTGTTGATTCTTTGGTATTTCTATTGCAAATGTAACTGATCCGTCTGCAGTGTACACTGAATTCAGGGGCAAAAACAATCCTGTTTCATTCTGTTCCTGCAATTTCCCAGTTACAATGTGAACTTTGCGTCTTGAATTTGGGACGACGTTCAGGGCTGCGGCCTAGAAACTACTGTGGGTGGTGTCAGGGGACAGAATCTGTGCATGTACATTGGGGAGGCACTTGCATAGGGATAATTTCACTGGGCTAGTAATCCAGATGCCCAACCCAATGCCCTGATGACAGGGGTTCAAATCCTACCATGGCAGCTTGTGGAATTTAAATCAATTAATGAACAGAAGTCTGCAATTGAAAGCTGGACTCTGTAATGGTGATATGAAACTATCATTGATTGTTGTCAAAATAACATTCGGTTTGAATTAGAATTAGAACATTACAGCGCAGTACAGGCCCTTCGGCCCTCGATGTTGCGCCGACCTGTGAAACCATCTGACCTACACTATTCCATTTTCATCCATATGTCTATCCAATGACCACTTGACCAATGACTAACAAATAAAGCTGCAGGGAGTGAGATTTTATAAATGTTCCCGTTATATTAGGTGTCTTATCAAAAAAAATCTTTGCCTTGTTTGCTAATCTGAGATTGGCGGGCTTTTTGAAATTGATTAAATTTCAGTTTCAGTTGCAGTTCAACCAATCAGGGCCCAGCATTTCCCGCCGCCCTTTTCTTTCCCAGAGCTAGTTTCAAACTTGACTGATGGACGGGGCAGCCTCCAATCACAACACGAGGGCGGTCCCTCCAGTGTCTTAAATAGACAGTCCCTGAGCAGCCTCAACATTTACAGTGTCTTTGTTCCACATCTTCTACCAGAATGGCCAGAACCAAGCAAACAGCGCGCAAATCGACCGGAGGGAAAGCTCCTCGCAAGCAGCCGGCTACCAAAGCGGCCCGCAAGAGCGCTCCAGCCACGGGCGAAGTGAAGAAGCCTCACCGTTACAGACCCGGCACTGTGGCTCTGCGGGAGATCCGCCGCTACCAGAAATCCACCGAGCTGCTCATCCGCAAACTGCCCTTCCAGCGCCTGGTGCAGGAGATCGCGCAGGACTTCAAGACAGACCTGCACTTCCAGAGCTCGGCCGTGATGGCCCTGCAGGAGGCCCGCCGTATCCGCGGGGAGCGTGCCTAAACTCACCCTGCCCCAAACCGAATTTGGCATCAAATAACACAACGGCTCTTTTAAGAGCCACAAAATCGGCAAAACAAAGAGCTGCGATCAACTAGAACATAGAACATAGAACATTATAGCGCAGTACAGGCCCTTCAGCCCTCGATGTTGCGCCGACCTGTGAAACCATCTGACCTACACTATTCCATTTTCATAGATATGTCTATCCAATGACCACTTAAATGCCCTTAAAGTTGGCGAGTCTACTACTGTTGCAGGCAGGGCGTTCCACGCCCCGACTACTCTCTGTGTAAAGAAACTACCTCTGACATCTGTCCTATATCTATCACCCCTCAACTTAAAGCTATGTCCCCTCGTGTTTGCCATCACCATCCGAGGAAAAAAGGCTCTCACTATCCACCCTGTCCAACCCTCTAATTATCTTATATGTCTCTATTAAGTCACCTCTTCTCCTCCTTCTCTCCAACGAAAACAGCCTCAAGTCCCTCAGCCTTTCCTCGTAAGACCTTCCCTCCATACCAGGCAACATCCTAGTAAATCTCCTCTGCACCTTTTCCAAAGCTTCCACATCCTTCCTATAACGCGGTGACCAGAACAGCACGCAATACTCCAGGTGCGGCCGCACCAGAGTTCTGCACAGCTGCAGCATGACCTCGTGGCTCCTAAACCCGATCCTCCTACTAATAAAAGCTAACACACCATATGCCTTCTAACAGCCCTATTAACCTGGGTAGCAACTTTCAGGGATTTATGTACCTGGACACCAAGATCTCTCTGCTCATCTACACTACCAAGAATCTTCCCATTAGCCCAGTATTCTGCAATACTGTTACTCCTTCCGAAGTGAATCACCTCACACTTTTCCGCATTAAACTCCATTTGCCGTCTCCCAGCCCAGCTCTGCAGCCTATCTATGTCCCTCTGTAACCTACAACATCCTTCGGCACTATCCACAACTCCACCGACCTTCGTGTCATCCGCAAATTTACTAACCCACCCTTCTACACCCTCATCCAGGTCATTTATAAAAATGACAAACAGCAGTGGCCCTAAAACAGATCCTTGCGGTACACCACTAAAAACTAGACTCCAGGATGAACATTTACCATCAACCACCACCCTCTGTCTTCTTTCAGCTAGCCAATTTCTGATTCAAAGCACTAATTCACGTTCAATCCCATACTTCTGTATTTTCTGCAATAGGCTACCGTGGGGAAATTTATCAAACGCCTTACTGAAATCCATATAGACCACATCCACGGCTTTACCCTCATCCACCTGTTTGGTCACCTTGTCAAAAAACTCAATAAGGTTTGTGAGGCACGACCTACCCTTCACAAAACCGTGCTGACTATCTCTAATGAACTTATTCTTTTCAAGATGATTATAAATCCTGTCTCTTATAACCTTTTCCAACATTTTACCCACAACCGAAGTAAGGCTCACAGGTCTATAGTTACCAGGGCTGTCTCCACTCCCCTTCTTGAGCAAGGGGCAACATTTGCTGTCCTCCAGTCTTCCGGCACTATTCCTGTCGACAATGACGACATAAAAATCAAGGACAAAGGCTCTGCAATCTCCTCCCTGGCTTCCCAGAGAATCCTAGGATAAATCCCATCTGGCCCAGGGGACTTATCGATTTTCACACTTTCCAATATTGCTAACACCTCCTCCTTGTGAACCTCAATCCCATCTAGCCTAGTAGTCTGTATCTCAGTATTCTCCTCGACAACATTTTCTTTCTCCACTGTAAATACTGACGACAAATATTCATTTAACACTTCCCCTATCTCCTCCGATTCCACACACAACTTCCCACGACTATCCTTGATTGGCCCTAACCTATCTCTAGTCATTCTTTTATTCCTGATATACCTATAGAAAGCCTTAGGGTTTTCTTTGATCCTATCCGCTAATGACTTCTCGTGTCCTCTCCTTGCTCTTCTTATCTCTCCCTTTAGATCCTACCTGGCTAGCTTGTAACTCTCAAGCGCCCTAACTGAGCCTTCACGTCTCATCCTAACATAAGCCTTCTTCTTCCTCTTGACAAGCTCTTCAACTTCTTTAGTAAACCACGGCTCCCTCGCTCGACAACTTCCTCCCTGCCTGACAGGTACATACTTATCAAGGACACGCAGTTGCTGCTCCTTGAATAAGCTCCACATTTCGATTATGCCCATCCCCTGCAGTTTCCGTCCCCATCCTACGCATCCTAAATCTTGCCGAATCTCTTCATAATTTCCTTTCCCCCAGCTATAATTCTTGCCCTGCTGTATATGCCTGTCCCTTCCCATCGCTCAGCTAAACCTAACCGAATTGTGATCACTATCACCAAAGTGCTCACCAACTTCTAAATCTAACACCTGGCCGGGTTCATTACCCAGTACCAAATCCAATGTGGCATCGCCCCTGGTTGACCTGTCTACATACTGTGTCAGAAAACCCTCCTGCACACACTGGACAAAAACAGACCCATCTAAAGTACTCGAACTATAGTGTTTCCAATCAATATTTGGAAAGTTAAAGTCCCCCATAACCACTACCCTGTTACTCTCGCTCCTGTCAAGAATCATCTTTGCTATCCTTTCCTCTACATCTCTGGAACTATTCGGAGGTCTATAAAAGACTCCAAACAGGGTGACCTCATCTCTCCTGTTTCTAACCTCGGCCCAGACTACCTCAGTATACGAGTCCTCAAACGTCCTTTCTGCCGCTGTAATACTTTCCTTGAATAACAATGCCACACACCCCCCCCCCCCTCTTTTACCCTCTTCTCTGTTCTTAGTGAAACATCTAAATCCCGGAACCCGCAACATCCATTCCTGTCCCTGCTCTACCCATGTCTCTGAAATGGCCACAACATCGAGATCCCAGGTACCAACCCATGCTGCAAGCTCACCCACCTTATTCCGGATGCTCCTGGCCTTGAAGTTGACACAGTTTAAACCAAGCTCTTGCTTGCCAGTGCCCTCTTGTGTCCTTATTACCTTATCTCTGCCCTCACTACTCTCAACATCCTGTACACTGGAACTACAATTTAGGTTCCCATTCCCCTGCTGAATTAGTTTAAACCCCCCCCCGCCCCGAAGAGCTCTAGCAAATCTGCCCCCCAGGATATTGGTACCCCTCTGGTTCAGGTGAAGACCATCCTGTTTGTAGAGGTCCCACCTACCCCAGAAAGAGCCCTAATTATCCAGGAAACCAAAACCCTCCCTCCTACACCATCCCTGCAGCCACGTGTTCAACTCCTCTCTCTCCCTATTCCTCACTTCGCTAGCACGTGGCACGGGCAACAACCCAGAGATAACAACTCTGTTTGTTCTCGCTCTAAGCTTCCACCCTAGCTCCCTGAATTTCTGCCTTAAATCCCCATCTGTCTTTCTACCTATGTCGTTGGTGCCTATGTGTACCACGACTTGGGGCTGCTCCCCCTCCCCCTTGAGGATCCCAAAAACACGATCCGAGACATCACGTACCCTGGCACCTGGGAGGCAACACACCAACCGTGAGTCTCTCTCGTTCCCACAAAACCTCCTATCTGTTCCCCTAACTATGGAGTCCCCAATGACTAATGCTCTGCTCCTCTTACCCCTTCCCTTCTGAGCAACAAGGACAGACTCTGCGCCAGAGACTTGTATCCCATTGCCTACCCCTGGTAAGTCGTCTCCCCCAACAGTATCCAAAACGGTATACCTGTTGTTGAGGGAAACGGCCACAGGGGATCCCTGCACTGCCTGCTGGTTCCCTCTCCTTCCCCTGACGGTAACCCATCTACCTTCTTCTTTTACCTGAGGTGTGACTGCCTCCCGATAACTCCTCTCAATAATCCCCTCCGCCTCCCGAATGATCCGAAGTTCCTCCAGCTCCAGTTCCATAACGCGGTCCTCGAGGAGCTGGAGCTGGATGCACTTCCCGCAGATGCAGTCAGCAGGGACACCCTTGGCGACCCTTACCTCCCACATTCTGCAGGAGGAACATTCAACTGCCTTAACCTCCATTCCCACTATTCTAAATTCCCAAGTTTTTAACCAATCACACGATAAAACAAGAAGAGAAATCGAAAAAGCCTAACCTTACCTCCACACAACCGAGTCCTTTTTTTTGGTAAGAGGAGGAGGGCGGATGGGAGACACTACAAGAGTAGTGTCTCGGGTTCAGAAACAGCCCAAATATATAGGTTTCTACTTACCCAGCAGTCCCTGCTCCACCGAAACTCCCGATGAAATTGACTTCCCAGCTGTTCACTCCTCGTTCGCAATGCCTGTGCTCCTGGAAAAGTTGCACAACGAAAAGCTAATACCTTTCAGAGAAGGAAATCTGCCATTATTACCTAGTTTGGCCTTCATGTGGCTACAGACCTAGAGCAATGCGGCTAACTCTTAACTGTCCTCTGAAATGGCCCAGCAGGCTGTCAAGGGCAACAAATGCTTGAGCTTGTCAGCGGAGCTCTCATCACAGGAAAGAATAAAATAAAATCTTCTCTTTTCTATTTCACTGCAGATTTCACTTCATCTGTTTATTCTACAGTGGTTAATGGTTCCGGTAAAATTCCAACTGCACCAACTCCTGACTCCCTTCCTCCCGTTCACTGCTGATCAGACACCCAAATTCCAACTTCCCTCACTATCAACTGCTCCAAACTCCTGCTTCCATGTCTAACCCTCACCAAGTCCATCTCGCCCAACACTTTCAGACTAACTGACCTGCATTGGCTCCCAGTCCGCTAAGTACTTACATTTATAACTCTTACCATTTGGATAACATTATTTCATGTGCTCACCACTCCTCATCTCCAGCCACTCCTCCAAACCTGCAGCAAACCCATCCTTGATCGCTTCATATCTCTGACATTTGTATCTTTCAGTGGGACTGTCCCCGCCTGGTTCCAATATTACTGACCAGATTGTAACCAGAGCATCGCCAGCAATGGCCATTTTTCCCACACCAGCCCTATTACCTCTGGAGATTCGATGCCTGCTCCCTGCTCTTCCTCATCTATACACTGCCCTCTGGCGGCATAATCTACAGATATGGAGTTAGTTTCCACATGTGTACTGACAACAGCCAGCTCCAGCTCTCCATCATCTCTCTCGATCCTCCACTGCCTCTGTGTTATCAGAATCTAAAAGTATGTTTCCCATGAGCTCCAATTTTCTCCAATAAAATATGGGACAAAGTGAAGCTTCCACCTTTGGCTTCACCAGAAACTGCAAAGTCTTGTTATTGATTTCATCACCATTCCTCGCTGTTGCATCGGGCTGAATATGGCGTTGTATAAAATATGATCTTTATTGATCCCTGACCTGAGTTTGTAACCAGATGTTTTCTTTATCAGAAATGATTCATCCTTCCAACTCCATGATATCTCCAACCTCTGTCCCTGCCTCAGCCCATCAGGCACTGAAAGAATTCAATTACTCATCTGTGTAACGTGATTAGGTTACGAAAAACTATTAAACAGAATACTTATTGTTAAATTCCAGTTGTTAGCAACCAACAATTGACATTATTCTAAACTAACATTGAGCTTTATTAGAACCTTTCTTAGCAGTATGGTAAAGTGGTAAATCTTACAAAATAGGGCAGAGTACAGTCAAAATGTCAAGGTAAAGGGAATCTGGCAGATTATGATAAGTTTTAAAATGTTTACTGGCACAACAAGGGTGAGATGTTGAGACCCGACAGTGAAAATAGCTTCTGTGTCTGTTTGCCTTGCAATGAGATAAGGAACCTCGAAATGTGAGAGCATTGAGATAAACCAGTCAACACAAAGGGGTACTACATGCACAAATCCAAATGTTTAGCAACCATCACAAAATGCTCCTTGGTTAGTTCAGAAAGTCATCCTTTAATACAAAACTAATCGCTGTTAGGGAGAGAGAGAGTGAGTGTGAAAGAGGTGCGGGAGGTAACTGTAATTTGCGGAACCTGCTCCAGTTCAACAGCTAGCTGGAGTGCAGCCCCCCAATAAAGAACAAAGAACAAAGAAAATTACAGAACAGGAACAGGCCCTTCGGCCCTCCAAGCCTACGCCGATCCAAGTCCTCTATCTAAACATGTCGCCTATTTTCTAAGGGTGTGTATCTCTTTACTTCCTGCCCATTCATGTATCTGTCTAGATCCATCTGAAAAGACGCTATTGTACCCGCGTCTACCACCTCCATTGGCAATGTGTTCCAGGCACCCACCACCCTCTGCGTAAAGAACAGTCCACGCACATCCCCCCTAAACTTTTCCCCTTTCACTTTGAACTCGTGTCCCCTTGTAATTTAATCCCCCACTCTGGGAAAAAGCTTATTGCGATCCACCCTGTCTATACCTCTCATGATTTTGTACATCTCAATCAGGTCCCCCCTCAACCTCCGTCTTTCTAATGAAAATAATCCTAATCTGCTCAACCTCTCTTCATAGTTAGCGCCCACCATACCACGCAACATCCTGGTGAAACTCCTCTGCACCCTCTCCAAAGCATCTACATCCTTTTGGTAATGTGGCGACCAGAACTGCATGCAGTATTCCAAATGTGGCCGAACCAAAGTCCTATACAACTGCATCATGACCTGCCAACTCTTGTACTCAATACCCCGTCCGATGAAGGAAAGCATGCCGTATGCCTTCTTGACCACTCTATTGACATGCGTTGCCACCTTCAGGGAACAATGGACCTGAACACCCAAATCTCTCTGTACATCAATTTTCCCCAGTACTTTTCCATTTACTGTATTGAATTGGATCTTCCAAAATGCATCACCTCGCATTTGACCTGATTGAACTCCATCTGCCATTTCTCTGCCCAACTCTCCAGTCTATCTATATTCTGCTGTATTCTCTGACAGTCCCCTTCACTATCTGCTACTCCACCAATCTTAGTGTCGTCTGCAAACTTGCTGATCAGCCCACCTATACTTTCCTCCAAATCATTTATGTATATCACAAACAACAGTGGTCCCAGCACGGATCCCTGTGGAACACCACTGGTCACACGTCTCCATTTTGAGAAACTTCCTTCCACTGCTACTCTCTGTCTCCTGTTGCCCAGCCAGTTCTTTATCCATCTAGCTAGTACACCTTGGACCCCATGCGCCTTCACTTTCTCCATCAGCCTACCATGGGGAACGTTATCAAACGCCTTACTGAAGTCCATGTATACGACATCTACAGCCCTCCCCTCATCAATCAACTTTGTCACTTCCTCAAAGAATTCTATTAAGTTGGTAAGACATGACCTTCCCTGCACAAAACCATGTTGCCTATCACTGATAAGCCCATTTTCTTCCAGATGGGAATAGATCCTATCCCTCAGTATCTTCTCCAGCAGCTTCCCTATCACTGACGTCAGGCTCACCGGTCTATAATTACCTGTATTATCCCTGCTACCCTTCTTAAACAAGGGGACAACATCAGCAATTCTCCAGTCCTCCGGAACCTCACCCGTGTTTCAGGATGTTGCAAAGATATCTGTTAAGGCCGCAGCTATTTCCTCTCTCGCTTCCCACAGTAACCTGGGATAGATCCCATCCGGACCTGGGGACTTGTCCACCTTAATGCCTTTTAGAATACCCAACACTTCCTCCCTCCTTATGCCGACTTGACCTAGAGTAATCAAACATCTGTCCCTAACCTCAACATCCGTCATGTCCCTCTCCTCGGTGAATACCGATGCAAAGTACTCGTTTAGAATCTCACCCATTTTCTCTGACTCCACGCATGACTTTCCTCCTTTGTCCTTGAGTGGACCAATCCTTTCTCTAGTTACCCTCTTGCTCCTTACATATGAATAAAAGGCTTTGGGATTTTTTTAACCCTGTTTGCTAAAGATGTTTCATGACCCCTTTTAGCCCTCCGAATTCCTCGTTTCAGATAGGCTCTACAATCCCGATATTCTTTCAAAGCTTCGTCTTTCTTCAGCCTCCTAGACCTTATGTATGCTTCGTTTTTCCTCTGAGCTAGTCTCACTATTTCACCTGTCATCCATGGTTCCCTAATCTTGCCACTTCTACCCCTCATTTTCACAGGAACATGTCTCTCCTGCACGCTAATCAACCTCTCTTTAAAAGCCTCCCACATATCAAAGTGGGTTTACCTTCAAACAGCTGCTCCCAATCTACATTCCCCAGCTCCTGCCGAATTTTGGTATAGTTGGCCTTCCCCCAATTTAGAATTAGAATTAGAATTAGAACATTACAGCGCAGTACAGGCCCTTCGGCCCTCGATGTTGCGCCGACCTGTGAAACCATCTGACCTACAGTATTCCATTTTCATCCATATGTCTATCCAATGACCACTTAAATGCCCTTAAAGTTGGCGAGTCTACTACTGTTCCAGGCAGGGCGTTCCACGCCCCTACTACGCTTCTAGCACTCTTCCTTTAGGACCACTCTCGTCTTTGTCCATGAGTATTCTAAAACTTACGGAATTGTGATCACTATTCCCAAATTAGTCCCCTACTGAAACGTCAACCACCTGGCCCGGCTCATTCCCCAACACCAGGTCCAGTATGGCCCCTTCCCGAGTAGAACTATTTACATACTGCTCGAGAAAACCCTCCTGGATGCTCCTTGCAAATTCTGCTCCATCTGGACCTCTAACACTAAGTGAATCCCAGTCAATGTTGGGAAAATTAAAATCTCCTATCACCACCACCCTGTTGCTCCTACATCTTTCCATAATCTGTTTACATATTTGTACCGCTATCTCACGCTCGCTGTTGGGAGGC
This sequence comes from Heterodontus francisci, assembly GCF_036365525.1. Taxonomy (NCBI): domain Eukaryota; kingdom Metazoa; phylum Chordata; class Chondrichthyes; order Heterodontiformes; family Heterodontidae; genus Heterodontus; species Heterodontus francisci. The sequence continues at coordinate 31,159,633 of NC_090391.1, forward strand.
CTGTAGTCCAGCCCCAACATTGTTACGGAACCCTTCCTATTTCTGAGTTCTGCCCATATTACCTCACAGCTCGAGTCCTCCATATTGCCTTCCTTCAGCACAGTTGTGATATCCTCTTTGACCAGTAATGCAGCTCCTCCACTCCTTTTACCTCCCTCTTTATCCCGCCTGAAGCATCGGTATCCTGGGATATTTAGTTGCTAATCATGCCCTTACCTTAACCAAGTCTCAGTAATAGCAATAACATCATACTCCCAGGTACTAATCCAAGCCCTAAGTTCATCTGCCTTACCTACTACACTTCTTGCATTAAAACAAATACACCTCAGACCACCAGTCCCTTTGCTTTCATCATCTGCTCCCTGCCTACTCTTTCCCTTAGCCACACTGACTTCATTATCTAGTTCTTAACAGGCTTTAGTTACTACCTCCTTACTCTCCACAGACCTCATTTGGTTCCCGTCCCCCTGCCACATTAGTTTAAACCCTCCCCAACACCGTTACCAAAAGCACCCCCAAGGACATTGGTTCCAGTCCGTCCCAGGTGTGGACCGTCCAAATTGTAATAGGCCCACCTCCCCCAGAACCGGTCCCAATGTCCAAAAAATCTGAACCCCTCCCTCCTGCACCATCTCTCAAGCCACGCATTCATCCTGACTTTTCTTTCATTTCAACTCTGACCATCACGTGGCACTGGTAGCAATCCTGAGATTACTACATCTGAGGTCCTACTTTATAACTTGGCTCCTAACTCCCTAAATTCTGCTTGTAGGACCTCATCCCGTTTTTCACCTGTATCATTGGTGCCTATGTGAACAACGACAACTGGCTGTTCACCCTCCCCCTTCAGAATGTTCTGCAGCCGATCTGAGACATCCCTGACCCGTGCACCTGGGAGGCAACATACCATTCGGGAGTCTCGTTTTCGACCACAGAACCGCCTTTCTACTTCCCTTACAATCGAATCCCCTATGACTATAGCCCTTCCACTCTTTTTCCCGCCCTTCTGAACAGCAGAGCCAGCCACGGTGCCATGAACCTGGCTACTGCTGCCTTCCCCTGGTGAGCCATCTCCCTCAACAGTATCCAAAACGGTATACCTGTTGTGGAGGGAGATGACTGCAGGGGCCACCTGCGCTGCCTTCCTGCTCTTTCCCTGCCTTTTGGTCACCCATTCCCTTTCTCCCTCAGCAATCCTAATCTGCGGTGTGACCAATTCGCTAAACGTGCTATCCACTACCTCCTCAGCATCGCGGATGCTCCAAAGTCAGTCCATCCGCATCTCCAGAGCCGTCATGCGGTCTAACAAGAGCTGCAGCTGGACACTCCTCCTGCACGTGAAGGAGTCAGGGACATCAGCCATGTTCCTGAGCTCCCACATTGAGCAAGAGGAGCATGTCACGGGTCTGAGATCTCCTGCCATTTTTACGCTTAAGCTTAAAACTTAGTTAAATGAAAAAGGATCGAAAAGTTTTTAACCAATCACACGTTAAAAAAAAAGAGAAATAGAAAAAGCCTTACCTTATCTACACACCACCAAGTCCTTTTTTTTTGCTTAAAGGAGGAGGGCAGGTGGGAGACACTACAGGTGTCTCGGGTTCAGAAACCGCCCAAACATATAGGGTTTTACTTACCCAGCAGCACCCTGGTCTCCACCGAAAATAAAAATAAATTAAGTTTACTTTAAACTGACATTCCCAGCTGCTCACTCGCTCGCACTCTCTGCTCCCGAAAAAGCTGCTGCAATGAAAGGCAAGTTATTTTAAACGGCCCAAATATGTAGGGCTTTACTTACCCAGCAGCCCCCTGGTCTCCGCCGAAAACAAAAAGAAATTAAGTTTACTTTAAACTGACCTTCCCAGCTGCTCACCCGCTCGCACTCTCTGCCCCCGAAAAAGCTGCTGCAATGAAAGGCAAGTTATTTTAAACGGCCCAAATATATAGGGTTTTACTTACCCAGCAGCCCCCTGGTCTCCACCGAAAATAAAAATAAATTAAGTTTACTTTAAACTGACCTTCCCTGCTGCTCACTCGCTCGCACTCTCTGCTCCCGAAAAAGCTGCTGCAATGTTGAATATCCACTTTGCACGACATTAATTCTCTCATCCTTCCAAACGTTGGTCATTTATCCTGCGAGCAGAATTTTTACCCGAGGAACCCGTACAGCAGTTAGGTAGCAGTCCAGAACCCTCTGGCACTGTTGCACCAGCTTTGGAATATTCACCCCCAACTCAGCTCCCCGCACCTCGACCCCAGGAAGTGAATGGAGCCCCGGCGAAAACAATTACCCCAACAACACCCCCATCAGCCCCTCCCTCCGCCCCACCACCTGCTCTGGCAATCTAAAGAGAGAACAATATGTAAAAGTGAAATAATTATTTAATTAAGAAACTGTACGATGCCTGTCAAGTCAAATAGCTTCCTCATTGGTATGGGAGTACCTGGGGTGGGTGAGAACGGCTTGTAGCAGCAGAGGTGCTGTTCACATCTTCAAAAGCACTTGAAAAAGGTATGTTGCAAGGAGATGGAGCCAGTTTTATTTTATTTAGAGATACAGCACTGAAACAGGCCCTTCGGCCCACCGAGTCTGTGCTGACCATCAACCACCCATTTATACTCATCCTACATGAATCCCACATTCCGACCACAACCTACCTATACGAGGGGAAATTTGCAATGGTCAATTTACCTATCAACCTGTAAGTCTTTGGCAGGAGGAAACCGGAGCACCCGGCAAAAGCCCACGCTGTCACTGGGAGAACTTGCAAACTCTGCGCAGGCAGTGTGCAGAATCAAACCCGGGTCGCTGGCGTTGTGAGACTGCGGTGCTAACCACTGCGTCACTGTACCGCCCTAAGGCATAGGAAGGTCCGGTGAGCACATCATCCAGCTTTCAATTTTGCAGTTGATGTCTTTTCTTCACAGCGGAATGGGGATTTTCCTTTTCGAATCATCCGTTCTGCGGTTGTGTGAGCATCGCTAGATGGCATGGCATTTATTGCCCATCTCAAATTGCCATTGAAAACATGGTGGTGAGCTACATGCTTGTGAACCGCTGCAGTCCATGTGGGGTAGGTACACCCACAGTGCTGTTAGGGAGGGAGTTCCAGGATTTTTACCCAGTGTCCTCGTTATTCGATTCACCTGGACACTGGTTCTAACTCGATTAAAGTGCAGCACGTCCCAATGGAACAGCTCCCTCTTTCCCCATTACTGGTGCCAGTGGCTCAGGAAGTGAAACGCCTGTCTCTCCCGCCAAATTTTCACACTCACATATAAACTCCTAATTTGATTCTTCATGTGCCAACTGGCGGGCTCGTGAGGATGGACTCAGCTGAAAATTATCAAACTTTTTAATTATTGTTCAGCAAGGGGATTAAGGGTATCAAAAGCAAGGTAGGCTGATGAGATCAGCTGAGATGTCAAAGAATGGGGAGCAGGATCAAGGAGCTGAATGGCCTCCTCCTGTAGAGAGAGAGAGAGAGAGAGAGAGAGAGGGGGTGGTGCAGTGAGAATAAGTGATATCCCTGTCTCACTATTATAAATTATAGTTTCCGAGCCGATCACTGGAAAATCACTTCCCTCTTGCAGCAACCAGACAAACACGAGTACAGACTCAATAGTGATATTGTAATGCGTTTATTGAGACATTGAAAGCGCAGTATTGCTATACAATAACATGTACATTACTTTATACAACCATTAAAACATCTTAAATACCTATAGGTGCAACACAGCTTCCCAGTAACAAACTCAACCAATTTCTCGGATTGGTTTTGGTCGGATTGGATTTGAATTGTGCCTTTAGTTTCTGAAGGCCTGGCCTGAGAACAGAGACTGCTAGGGGCTTGGATGGGGGACAATTTGTAAGGAGCATCCAGAAGGGTTTCTTGAAACAATATGTCGATAGTCCAACTGGGGTATTGGACCTTGTATTGGGGAATGAGCCCGGCCAGGTGGTCGAAGTTTCAGAAGGGGAGCATTTCGGGAGCAGAGACCATAATTCCATAAGTTTTAAGGTACTTGTGGCTCAGGGTGAGAGTAGTCCTCGGGTGAAGGTGCTAAATTGGGCTAAGGCTTATTATAACAATATTAGGCAGGAACTGACGAATTTAGATTGGGGCGGCTGTTTGAGGGTAAATCAACATCTGACACGTGGGAGTCCTTTGAACATCCGTTGATAAGAATCCGGGACCGGCATGCTCCTGTGAGGAAGAAAGACATGTTTGGCAAGTTTCGGGACCCTTGGATCACGATGGATATTGTGAGACGAGTCGAAAAAACTTACCTCGGGGATTCTCGGAGAAGACTCGGAGGGCGGAGTTCCAGAGCGGTAAGTATAAAAAACTGACCTCGGGGATTCTCAGAGCAGACTCGGAGGGCGGAGTTCCGGAGCGGTATGATACCACGGGTTGGGAAAAAAAACTGAAACAGTGACGTCACAAGAAAGCTGTGACCTGATTGGCTGGTAGGGAATCAGTACCGAATTTGAAAATAAAACTGATAAAAATTGATTAAGACACTAATTAAATAATTAATAAGTAGAGTAACTAAACCAGAGGGAGGAGATTACTGTATTTAGTTAGCATTTAGTATTTATTGTAGAAATCTAGCACTTGGGACTAGCAGGTTAAGTGTTTCATAATTTAGTAAGGATTTAATAAGTATTTATTTATTTTATATTAATTAACTAATTAGCGCTAGAAATGACAGTTAGAAGGATGAAGTGCTTCACCTGTGAGATGTGGGAAGTTCGTGATGCTTCCAGCGTTCCGGGCGACTACATCTGGAGGAAGATGCAGCTCCTCACAGACCGCATGTATCGGTTGGAGCAGCAACTGGATGCACTTAGGAGCATGCAAGTGGCGAAAAGCGTCATAGACAGGAGTTTTAGAGATGTGGTTACACCCAAGGTGCAGGCAGATAGATGGGTGACCGCTAGAAGGGGCAGGCAGATAGTGCAGGTATCCCCTGTGGCTATCCCCATCTCTAACAAGTATACCGTTTTGGATACTGTTGGGGGGATGGCCTATCAGGGGAAAGCAGCAGCATCCAGAGCAGTGGCACCACGGCTGGCACTGTTGTTCAGCAGGGAGGGACAAAGCATAGAAGAGCAATAATTATAGGGGACTCTATAGTCAGGGGCACAGATAGGCACTTCTGTAAACGTGAAAGAGACTCCAGAATGGTATGTTGCCTCCCTGGTGCCAGGGACAGGGATGTCTCTGAACGGACAGGGGGCATTCTGAAGGGGGAGGGTGAACAGCCAGAGGTTGTACTACACATCGGTACCAATGACATAGGCAGGAAGAGTGATAATGTCCTGCAAGGGGTGTTTAGGGAGATAGGTAGTAAGTTAAAAGACAGGACCTCTAGGGTTGCAATCTCTGGATTACTCCCTGAGCCACGTGCCAGTGAGGCTAGAAATAGGAAGATAGTGCAGCTAAACACGTGGCTGAGCAGCTGGTGTAGAAGGGAGGGTTTCAGATATCTGGGCCGTTGGGCTCTCTACCGGGACATATGGGACCTGTACAAGAAGGACGGGATGCATCTAAACTAGAGGGGCACTAATATCCTGGCTGCAAGTTTTGTGAGCGTCACGTGGGAGGGTTTAAACAAGTGTGACAGGGGCAGGGAACCAGAGCAGTAGGACAGCTAGTGAAATAAATGAGGAGGACACAGTAAATAAGGCCAGTAGGACAAAGAAGAAGAGCAGGCAGGGAGATGGTACAAAGCACAGCGGGACTGGTGGTCTGAAGAGCATTTGTTTCAATGCGAGAAGTATAACAGGTAAGGCAGATTAATTTAGATCTTGGATTTGTACCTGGAAATATGATGTTGTTGCGATCACAGAGACTTGGTTGAGGGAAATGCAGGATTGGCAGCTAAAAGTTCCAGGCTTTAGAAGCTTCAGGCAGGATAGAGGGGGATGTAAAATGGGTGGGGGAGTTGCATTAGTGGTTCAGGAGAATATCACAGCTGTATTGCGGGAGGATACCTCAGAGGGGTCATATAGACAGATTTTGGAAAGTTGCAAATGTAACGGGGTTGTGGTGGTGGGTGATTGTAACTTCCCCGATATTGATTGGGACTCACTTAGTGCTAGGGGCTTGCATGGGGCACAGTTTGTGAGGAGCATCCAGGAGGGCTTTTGAAACAATATGTAGATAGTTCAACTAGGGATGGGGCCATTCTGGACCTGGTATTGGGGAATGAGCCCGGCCAGGTGGTCGAAGTTTCAGTGGGGGAGCATTTCGGGAGCAGTGACCATAATTCCATAAGTTTTAAGGGACTTGTGGATAAGGAAAAGAGTAGTCCTCGGGTGAAGGTGCTAAATTGGGGGAAGGCTAATTATAATAATATTAGGCAGGATCTGAAGAATTTAGATCGGGGGCGACTGTTTGAGGGTAAATCAACATCTGATATGTGGGAGTCATTCAAACGTCAGCTGATCAGAATCCAGGACCAGCATGTTCCTGTGAGAAAGAAAGACAAGTTTGGCAAGTTTCGGGAAGCTTGGATAACACGGGATATTGTGAGCCTAGTCAAAAAGAAAAAGGAAGCATTTGAAAGGGCTGGGAGGCTAGGAACAGATGAAGCAATTGAGGAATATAAAGACAGTAGGAAGGAACTTAAGCAAGGAGTTAGGAGGGCTAAAACAGGTCATGAAAAGTCATTGGCAAACAGGATTAAGGAAAATCCCAAGTCTTATATATATATATAAAGAGCAAGAGGGTAACGAGGGAAAGGGTTGGACAACTCAAGGACAGAGATGGGAATCAATGCGTGGAGCCAGAGGAAATGGGCGAGGTGCTAAATGAGTACGTTACATCAGTATTCACCAAGGAGAAGGACTTGGTGGATGAGAGAGCCTGGGGAAGGGAGTGCAGATAGTCTCAGTCAGCTCATTCTCAAAACGGAGGAGGTGTTGGGTGTCTTGCAAAGCATTAAGGGAGATAAGTCCCCAGTGCCTGATGGGATCTACAATAGAATACTGAGGAAGGCAAGGGAAGAAATTGCTGGGGCCTTGACAGAAATCTTTGCATCCTCATTGGCTACAGGTGAGGTCTCAAAGGACAGGAGAATAGCCAATGTTGTGCCTTTGTTTAAGAAGGGTGCCAAAGATAATCTAAGTAATTATAGGCCGGTGAGCTTTACGTCAGTGGTAGGGAAACTATTAGAGAGGCTTCTTCGGGACAGGATTTACTCCCATTTGGAAGCAAACGAACATATGAGCGAGAGACAGCATGGTTTAGTAAAGCGGAGGTCGTGTCTTACTAATTTGACTGAGTTTTTTGAGGAAGTGACGAAGATGATTGATATGGGAAGGGCGGTGGATGTTATCTATATGGACTTCAGTAAAGCCTTTGACAACTTCTGGCATGGCAGACTGGTGCAAAAGAACAAAGAGAACAAAGAAAATTACAGCACAGGAACAGGCCCTTCGGCTCTCCAAGCCTGCGCCGATCCAGATCCTCGATCTAAACATGTCGCCTATTTTCTAAGGATCTGCATCTCTTTGCTTCCTGCCCATTCATGTATCTGTCTAGATACATCTTTAAAGACGCTATCGTGCCCGCTTTTACCACCTCCGCTAGCAACGCGTTCCAGGCACCCACCACCCTCTGTGTAAAGAACCTTAGACGCATATCCCCCCTAACCTTTTCCCCTCTCACTTTGAACTCGTGTCCCCTTGCAATTGAATCCCCCACTCTGGGAAAACGCTTCTTCCTATCCACCCGTCTATACCTCTCATGATTTTGTTCACCTCAATCAGGTCCCCCCTCAACCACCGTCTTTCTAATGAAAATAATCCTAATCTGCTCAACCTCTCTTCATAGCTAGCGCCCTCCATACCAGGCAACATCCTGGTGAACTTCCTCTGCACCCTCTCCAAAGCAGCGACATCCTTTTGGTAATGTGGCGACCAGAACTGCACGCAGTATTCCAAATGTGGCCGAACCAAAGTCTTATACAACTGTAACATGACCTGCCTCTTGTACTCAATACCCCGTCCGATGAAGGAAAGCATGCCGTATGCCTTCTTTGCCACTCTATTGACCTGCGTTGCCACCTTCAGGGAACAATGCACCTGAACACCCAAATCTCTCTGTACATCAATTTTCCCCAGGACTTTTCCATTTACTGCATAGTTCACTCTTGAATTGCATCTTCCAAAATGCTTCACCTCGCATTTGCCCTGATTGAACTCCATCTGCCATTTCTCTGCCCAACTCTCCAATCTATTTATATTCTGCTGTATTCTCTGACAGTCCCCTTCACTATCCGCTACTCCACCAATCTTAGTGTCGTCTGCAAACTTGCTAATCAGACCACCTATACTTTCCTCCAAATCATTTATGTATATCACAAACAACAGTGGTCCCAGCACGGAGCCCTGTGGAACACCACTGATCACACGTCTCCATTTTGAGAAACTCCCTTCCACTGCTACTCTCTGTCTCCTGTTGCCCAGCCAGTTCTTTATTCACATAGCTAGTACACCCTGGACCCCATGCGACTTCACTTTCTGCATCAGCCTACCATGGGGAACCTTATCAAATGCATTACTGAAGTCCATGTATATGACATCTACAGCCCTTCCCTCATCAATCAACTTTGTCACTTGCTCAAAGAATTCTATTAAGTTGGTAAGACATGACCTTCCCTGCACAAAACCATGTTGCCTACCACTGATAAGCCCATTTTCTTCCAAATGGGAATAGATCCTATCCCTCAGTATCTTCTCCAGCAGCTTCCCGACCACTGACGTCAGGCTCACCGGTCTATAATTACCTGTATTATCCCTGCTACCCTTCTTAAACAAGGGGACAACATTAGCAATTCTCCAGTCCTCCGGGACCTCACCCGTGTTTAAGGATGCTGCAAAGTTATCTGTTAAGGCCGCAGCTATTTCCTCTCTCGCTTCCCTCAGTAACCTGGGATAGATCCCATCCGGACCTGGGGACTTGTCCACCTTAATGCCTTTCAGAATACCCTACGCTTCCTCCCTCCTTATGCCGACTTGTCCTGGAGTAATCAAACATCTGTCCCTAACCTCAACATCCGTGATGTCCCTCTCCTCGGTGAGTACTGATGCAAAGTACTCGTTTAGAATCTCACCCATTTTCTCTGACTCCACGCATAACTTTCCTCCTTTGTCCTTGAGTGGGCCAATCCTTTCTCTAGGTACCCTCTTGCTCCTTATATATGAATTAAAGGCTTTGGGATTTTCCTTAACCCTGTTTGCTAAAGATATTTCATGACCCCTTTTAGCCCTCTTATTTCCTCGTTCAGATTGGTCCTACATTCCCGATATTCTTTCAAAGCTTCGTCTTTCTTCAGCCTCCTAGACCTTATGTATGCTTCCTTTTACCTCTGAGCTAGTCTCACAATTTCACCTGTCATCCATGGTTCCCTAATCTTGCCATTTCTATCCCTCATTTTCACAGGAACTTGTCTCTCCTGCATGCTAATCAACCTCTCTTTAAAAGCCTCCCACATATCAAATGTGGATTTACCTTCAACCAACTGCTCCCAATCTACATTCCCCAGCTCCTACCGAATGTTGGTATAGTTGGCCTTCCCCCAATTTAGCACTCCTCCTTTGGGACCACTCTCGTCTTTGTCCATGAGGTGAAGTCACACGGGATCAGAGTTGAGCTGGGAAGATGGATACAGAACTGGCTCGGTCACAGAAGACAGAGGGTAACAGTGGATGGGTATTTTTATGAATGGAGGTATGTGACTAGTGGTGTTCCACAGGGATCAGTGCTGGGACCTTTGCTGTTTGTAGTATATATAAATGATTTGGAGGAAAATGTTGCTGGTCTGATTAGGAGGTTTGTGGACGACACAAAGGTTGGTGGAGTTGCGGATAATGATGAGGATTGTCAGAGGATACAGCAGGATATAGATCGGTTGGAGACTTGGACGGAGAAATGGTGGATGGAGTTTAATCCGGAAAAAATGAGTTAATGCATTTTGGAAGGGCTAATGCAGGTGGGAGGTATACAGAAAATGGCAGTACCCTTAGGAGTATTGACAGGCAGAGAGATCTGGGCGTACAGGTCCACAGGTCACTAAAAGTGGCAACGCAGGTGGATAAGGTAGTCAAGGAGGCATACAGCATGCTTGCCTTCATTGGTGGCGGCATAGAGTATAAAAATCGGCAAGTCATGTTGCAGCTGTGCAGAACCACTCTGAGAATATTGCGTGCAATTCTGGTCTCCACAGTACCAGAAGGACGTGGAGGCTTTGGAGAGGGTACAGAGGAGGTCTACCAGGATGTTGCCTGATCTGGAGGGCATTAGCTATGAGGAGAGGTTAGAAAAACTCGGACTGTTTTCAGTGGAACGACGAAGGTGGGGGGCGACATGATAGAGGTTTACAAAGTTATGAGCCGCATGGAAAGAGTGGATAGTCAGAAGCTTTTTTCCAGGGTGAAAGAGTCAGTTGCAGGGGGACATAGGTTTAAGATAAGAGGGGCAAAGTTTAGAGGGGATGTGCGAGGCAAGTTTTTTGCACAGAGGGTGGTGAGTGCCTGCAACTTGCTGCCGGGGAGGTGGTGGAAGCAGATACGATAGCGACGTTTAAGAGACATCTTGACAAATACATGAATAGGAAGGGAATGGAGGTATATGGGCCCCGTAAGTGCAGAAGGTGTTAGTTAAGGCAGGCATCAAGATCGGCGTAGGCTTGTAGGGCCTAATGGCCTGTTCCTGTGCTGTACGGTTCTTTATTCTTTGTTCTTTGAAAAGAAAAAAGAAATATTCGTAAGGACGAGTAGGCAGGGAACAGGCGAAGCCCTTGAGGAATATAAAGTAAGTGGGAAGGAACTGAAACGAGGAGTCAGGAGGGCTAAAATGGGTCATGAATTGTCATTGGCAAACAGGATTAAGGAGAATCCCAAGGCTTTTTATATGTATATGAATTGCAAGAGGGTATCCATGGAAAGGGTTGGCCCGCTCTCGGACAGAGGAGGACAGAGCACAATGGACCCACAGGAAATGGGCGATGTACTAAATGATTACTTTGCATCAGGATTCACGAAAGAGAAGGACCTGGTGGATGATGAGTCCAGGGAAGCGTGTGTAGATAGTCTCGGTCATGTTGTTATCAAAAAGGAGGTGGTGTTGGGTGTCTTGAAAAACATTAAGGTAGATAAGTCCCCAGGGCCTTATTGGATCTACCCCAGAATACTGAGGGAGGCAAGGAAGGACATTGCTGGGGCCTTGACAGAAATCTTTCTATCCTCATTGGCTACAGGTTAGGTCCCAGGGGACTGGAAAACAGCCAATGTTGTTCCTGTTTTTCAGAAGAGTAGCAAGAATAATCCAGGAAATTACCGGCCGGTGAGCCTTACATCAGCGGTAGGGAAATTAATGGACAGGATTCTTGGGGACAGGATGTACTCCCGTTTGGAAACAAATGACCTTTTTAGCGAGAGGCAGGATGGTTTTGTGAAGGGGTGGTCGTGTTTCACGAACTTGATTGAATTTTTTGAGGAAGTGCCGAAGATGATTGATGAAGGAAGGGCAGTGGATGTTGTCTGCATGGACTTCAGTAAAGCCTTTTACAAGGTCCCTCCTGGCAGACTGGTACAAAAGGTGAAGTCACACGGGATCAGAGGTGTGCTGGCAAGATGGATACGGAACTGGCTCGGTCATGGATGACAGAGGGTAGCAGTGGAAGGGTGCTTTTCTGAATGCAGGGTTGCGACTCGTGGTGTTCCGCAGGGATCAGTGCTGGGACCTTTGCTGTTTGTAGTATATATGAATCATTGGGAGGAAAATGTAGCAGGTCTGATTAGTAAGTTTGCGGATGACGCAAAGTTTGGAGGAGTTGCGGATAGTGATGAGGATTGTCAAAGGATACAGCAGGATATAGATCGGTTGAAGACTTGGGTGGAGAAATGGCTGATGGAGCTTAATCCGGACAAATGTGAGGCAATGCATTTCGGAAGGTCTTATACAGGTGGGAAGTAGACAGTAAATGGTAGAACCCTGAGGAGTATTGACAGGCAGAGAGATCTGGGCGTGCAGGTCCACAGGTCACTGAAAGTGGCAACGCAGGTGGATAAGTTAGTCAGGAAGGCCTACGGGATGCTTGCCTTCATCGGTCGAGGCATAGAATATAAAAATTGGCAAGTCATGCTGCAGCTGTCCAGAACCTTAGTTAGGCCACATTTGGAGTATTACGTGCAATTCTGGTTGCCACACTACCAGACGGAAGTGGACGCTTTGGAGACGGTAGAGAAGATGTTTGCCAGGATGTTGCCTGGTCTGGAGTGTATTAGCTATGAGGAGAGGTTGGATAAACTCGGATTGTTTTCACTGGAACGACGGAGGTGGAGAGGTGACATGATAGAGGTCAACAAAGTTATGAGTGGCATAGACAGAGTGGATAGTCAGAAGCTTTTACCCAGGTTGGAAGAGTCAGTTACGAGGGGACATAGGTTTAAGGTGCGAGGGGCAAAGTTTTGAGGGATGTGCGAGGCAAGTGTTTTACATAGAGGGTGGTGAGTGCCTGGAACTTTCTGCCGGCGGAGGTGCTGGAAGCAGGTATGATAGTGACGCTTAAGAGACATCTTGACAAATACATGAATAGGATGGGAATATAGGGATACAGACACCGGAAGTGCATAAGGTTTTAGTTTAGACAGACATCAAGATCGGCGCAGGCTTGGAGGGCCGAACTGTGCTGTACTGTTTTTTGTTCTTTTTTCGTTGAAAGTCAGGTAGAACAAGAGAGAAATCCCACAGCAATAACAGGTCAGAACATCCTTAATAGCAATGTGAAGGCATCTGGCACATTCCATCAGTGGCACATTGTCATTCCTGACAGGTTTTTCTTCTGGTGCATGGCTCAGGTTTTCCTTCAGGTTCCGGAGGTTAAGAATAAAATCTGCCTTCTTTCATAACAAGCTAATAAGAGCTAATTCACGACTTGGGTGAGGGAATGCATCAATGAAGGAGGGAATCTGATGCTCATGCATCTTCCTAGTGTATTTTAATTTCACACGGTCAATATCCCGTTTTTAATGTGCCAGTATATGAAGCAGGTCGATGTTGTCACAAGTCCCATATTGAGGGAATGGTGCTAAAAGCATATGGGATCTTAGGCTTTATGAATAGAGGCATTGAGTACAAAAGCAGGGAGGTTTTGCTGAAGCTTTATCAAGATCTGGTTCGGCGCATCTGGAGTATTGTGTCCAGTTCTGGTCATTACACTTTCGGAATGAGGTGAGGATCCTTGATTTGGTGCAGAGGAGATTTACCAGAATGGTTACGGGGATGGGGGATTTTAGCCGCAAGTTTAGTTTGGAAAAGCCTTGTTTGTTATACCTCTAACAAAGGAGATTGAGGGGAGATCTATTAGAGATGTTTCAGATAAGTCGGGAAAGGGAAAAAATATTCCCATTAACAAATGGTACAATGTCTAGAGGCACAGATTGCTAGTTTTGGGCAAGAGATGCAGGTGGAATATAAGGAAGAACCTTTTTACGCAGTGGGTGGTAAAGACCTGTAACTCGCTGCCCACAAGGGTTGTGGAAGTGGAGATGGTCACTGACTTCAAGGGGAAGCTGGATGCCCACCTTAAAGCAATAGATGTGGATGGTTACAGAGATAAAGTTGGGAAGTGGGACTGACTGAATAGCTCCATGGAGAGCCGGCATGGACTCGATGGGCGAATGGCCGCCTTCTGTGCTGTGAACACGTCTGTGACTCCAAGACTCTATGACTCCCGCCTCGACGCACCCAGCACAAGGTGGGTGCTGTTAACCTTTGTGAAATTGCACATCCCCATTCACCAGGTTAACCATTATACAAATTTTTGGAATGCGGGCCATGTTTCTGTTATACACCCACACTGCGCAGAAACAGCGATGCAGTATGCAGTTATCACAAGACGATTTGGAATACAAATGGATGGAAACTATACTTCATAGAAAATAGAACATCGAACAGTACAGCACAGTACAGGCCCTTCGGCCCATGATGTTGTGCCAAAATTTTAACCTACTCTAAGATCAAACTAACTACCTACCCTTCATTCTACTATCACCCATGTACCTATCCAAGAGTCGCGTAAATGCTCCGAATGTATCTGCTTCCACTACCACCGCTGGCAGTGCATTCCACGCACCCACAACTATCTGTGCAAAGAACATACCTCTGACATCTCCCCGAAACTTTCCTCCAATCACCTTAAAATTATGCCCCCTTGTGATAGCCCTTTCCACCCTGGGAAAAAGTCTCTGGCTATCCACTCTATCTATGCCTCTCATCATCTTGTACCCCTCTATCAAGTCACCTCTCATCCTTCTTCGCTCCAATGAGAAAAGCCCTAGCTCCCTCAACCTTTCTTCATAAGATATGCCCTCCAGTCCAGGCAGCATCCTGGTAAATCTCCTTTGCACCCTCTCTAAAGCTTCCACATCCTTCCTATAATGAGGCGACCAGAACTGAACACAATATTCCAAGTGTGGTCGAACCAGGGCCTTATAGAGCTGCAGCATAACCTCGCGGCTCTTAAACTCAATCCCCCTCTTAATGAAAGCCAACACAACATACGCCTTCTTAACAACTCTATCAACTTGGGTGGCAACTTTGAGCGATCTATGGACATGGTCCCCAAGATCCCTCTGTTCCTCCACACTACCAAGAATCCTGTCTTTAAGCCTGTATTCTGCATTCAAATTCGACCTTCCAAAATGAATCATTTCACACTTTTCCAGGTTGAACTCCATCTGCCACTTCTCAGCCCAGCTCTGCATTCTGCCAATGTCTCGTTGCAACCTACAACAGTCTTCCACACTATCCACAACTCCAGCAACCTTCGTGTCATCGGCAAACTTGCTAACCCAGTTACTTCAGTTTTACGTATTGATAGTTGAACCCCTTCTGGAGTTGCTGTTTTCAGTTCTAGTCACCAGACCTCAGCAAGGACCTATTAGCCTTGGAGAAGGTGCAGCATAGATTTACCAGACAGGTACTGTGCTCAGAATGGCACATTATGACGGCAGGTTACATAGGCGCGGCTTGTTTGCAAGTGACATAAAACTAGGTGGGATTATGGGTTGTGAGGAGGATGCAAGAAGGCTTAAAGGGGATTTGTACAGGCTGAGTGAGTGGGAAAGAACATGGGAGATGGAATATAATAATTAAAAATGCGAAGTGATTCACATTGGTAGGAAAAAGACATTCAGAGTTTTTCTTCAATGGCGAGAGGTCGGGAAGTTTCATGTCTAAAGGGACCTGGGTGTCCTTGTTCATGAGTCACTGAAAGCTGACATGCAGATGCAGCAATCAACTGGGGCGATAAACGATGTTTTGGCCTCTATTACAAGAGGATTTGAGTATAGGAGTAAGGATGTCTTGCTGACATTGTATAGAGCTTCGGTGAGGCTGCACCTGGAGTATTGTGTGCAGTTTGGTCTCCTTAACTAAGGAAGGATATACTTGTCACAGAGGGAGTGCAACGGAGGTTCATCAGTCTGATTCCCGGGATGGCGGAATTGCCCTGTGAGGAGAGATTGAGGAGACTAGGCCGATATTCTCTAGACTTTTGAAGGGTGGCACAGTTGTGCAGTGGTTAGCACCGCAGCTTCACAGCTCCAGCGACCCCGGTTCAACTCTGGGTGCTGTTGTGTGGAGTTTGCAACCTCTCCCTGTGTCTGTGTGGGTTTTCCTCGGGTGCTCTGGTTTTCTGTCAACGACTGGCAAGTTGATAGGTAAATTGGCCATTATAAATTGCCCCCAGTATAGGTAGGTGGGAGGGGAATGTAGGGAGAGGTGGGGATGTGGTATGAATATGGCTGTCTCTCTGTAAAAAAAAATTGAGAGTTGATCGCATTCAAACATACAAAACTCTTACAGCGCTTGACTGGGTGGATGCAGGGAGGATGTTTCTCCTGGCTTATGAGTCTAAAAGCAATGGGCGCAGTCTCAAAATAAGGGACAGGCCATTTAAAACTGAGATGAGGAGGAATGTCTTCACTGACAGGGTGGTGAATCTTTGGAATTTTCTAGCCTGGAAAACTGTGCAAGCTCAATTATTGAGTATGTTCAAGACAGAGATGGATAGATTTCTAGATATTAGAGATATCAAGGGATATGGGGATAGTGCAGCAAAATGGTGCAGAGGTAGAAGATCAGCCATGATCTAGTCGAATGGCACAGAAGGGCCGAATGGCCTACTCCTGATCCTATATTAGAGCGAGGTAGCTGAGGAGCAAAATCAGGAAGAAACTTTACACACCGCAGTCAGCAGAAAGTTGATACTCTTTCCCCCAAAGGGCGATGCATGGTGTTGAAGAGTTGTGGCTTTCGAGACTGTGATTTCTTTTTCTTACTTACAGGCGGCACGATTGATGGAACAAAGGTAGTTAAAGAGAGCTGAGGTGCAGAACAACTATGTTATAATTGAATGGTAGCAGTCTAGCAGGGCTGAATGGCCCATTCCTGTTTGTTATGTTTCAAAAGGATTGTTTGATTGACATGTGAAGGAAACTCCATACCTGGAGTGGGGTAGGGTTTCTCTTGTAGATTCTATTTCTCAAGTTGGCTGTTTGCAAACACATCCTCTCTCTGAATAACATTGAATGGAGTGTTAATAATCATCATGCTGCTTAGCACTGGGCTTCTTGTTGAGGAGGCCACGCCTTGTACCCAGGAGATCTTTAAATGTTTTATGTCTTCATCGCTGCGTGGAGGACGGAGTCATCACCGAGGGTTGGGTGGTCTCCGGCTGACTCTGAAGTACATGATGAAATTGGTAAGAAAAATCAACCCATTGTCTTAAAATCTGATAAAAGTTCAGTAAAATTCTTTCACCAGTGGACGGCAGCAGAAGGAAGCAAAAATAGAAAATTTCCTTGTTTAGACCAGACAATACTCTTCTTCATCCACATATTAACCAGCAGTGAAAAAGTAACTGCTGTACAATGCTTACATCTGGTTATATAGCGGTATATGTAACATATACACTGAAATTGTCCTAACTTAATTGTCACGGCCCGACATTTCTTATAGAGGAAGCAGCTCTGCCCTTCACTGCTCAAAGATTCACCTTCAATTTAGGATCAATCCACTGAAACAAACACAAACTGTTCACTTCCATTGCCTGTGTGCAATTCTATGGCCATTTTACGACAGTTTGAAATGTGAACGAAAAACCATTTGGCCTCATGAATATTTACGAATGGAACAAGTGAGCTGAGATATTAAAAACAACTTGGACTCAGTGAGAGAAAGTAACAATATATTAGGGCACTGCTTGTCAAGAGCATGAATAAGTGAAACAAGAGGCAACATCAAAGGATGGATATAACCCCCAGAGCCATTTGTAACTTATTTTGTTTCTATTCGGGTGTACTTTCATTTTAAGGACAGTGTCCAAATGAAACAAAACAAAGCAACAAATCATAGATATGCCAATCCTTAAAATATTTGCCCATTCCTTGAAGAGCTCTATGTGGATTGTTAGATCATCCTCATTTTCACTTCAGTAAATCATCGAACCTATTGTGCATTTCCGATATTATTCACTCCAGCTTTGCAGCCGTGGTCCCCAAACTCCCGAATTCCCTCGCCAAACCTCTCCAACTCCCGACCACTCTTTCTTGCATTAAGCTGCTCCTTAAATGGTATCTCTTTGACCAAGCCTTCGGTTGTCTGCCCTATTACCGCATTATGTGGCTCAATGTCTAATTTAGCTGGATAACCCTTTTGTGAAGTTCTTTGGATTGTGTTAACTCTTTAGAATTAGAATTAGAATTAGAATTAGAATTAGAATTAGAATTAGAATTAGAATTAGAACATTACAGCGCAGTACAGGCCCTTTGGCCCTCGATGTTGCGCCGACCTGTGAAACCATCTGACCTACACTATTCCATTTTCATCCATGTGTCTATCCAATGTCCACTTAAATGCCCTTAAAGTTGGCGAATCTACTACTGCTGCAGGCAGGGCGTTCCACGCCCTTACTACTCTCTGAGTAAAGAAACTACCTCTCACATCTGTCCTATATCTATCACCCCTCAACTTGAAGCTATGTCCCCTCGTGTTTGCCATCACCATCCGAGGAAAAAGACGCTCACTATCCACCCTGTCTAACCCTCTGATTATCTTATATGTCTCTATTATGTCACCTCTCCTCCTCCTTCTCTCCAACGAAAACAACCTCAAGTCCCTCAGCCTTTCCTCGTAAGACCTTCCCTCCATACCAGGCAACATCCTAGTAAATCTCCTCTGCACCCTTTCCATAGCTTCCACATCCTTCCTATAATGCGGTGACCAGAACTGCACGCAATACTCCAGGTGCGGTCTCACCAGAGTTTTGTACAGCTGCAGCATGACCTCGTGGCTCCGAAACTCGACCCCCCTACTAATAAAAGCTAACACACCATATGCCTTCTTAACAGCCCTATTAACCTGGTTAGCAACCTTCAGGGATTTATGTACCTGGACACCAAGATCTCTCTGTTCATCTACACTACCAAAATCTTCCCATTAGCCCAGTACTCTGCATTCCTGTTACTCCTTCCAAAGTGAATCACCTCACACTTTTCTGCATTAAACTCCATTTGCCATCTCTCAGCCCAGCTCTGCAGCCTATCTATGTCTCTCTGTACCCTACAACATCCTTCGGCACTGTCCACAACTCCACCGACCTTAGTGTCATCTGCAAATTTACTAACTCACCCTTCTGCACCCTCATCCAGGTCATTCATAAAAATGACAAACAGCAGTGGCCCCAAAACAGATCCTTGCGGTACACCACTAGTAACTAAACTCCAGGATGAACATTTGCCATCAACCACCACCCTCTGGCTTCTTTCAGCTAGCCAATTTCTGATCCAAAGCTCTAAATCGCCTTCAACCCCATACTTCCGTATTTTCTGCAATAGCCTACCGTGGGGAACCTTATCAAACGCCTTACTGAAATCCATATACACCACATCCACTGCTTTACTCTCATCCACCTGTTTGGTCACCTTCTCGAAAAACTCAATAAGGTTTGTGAGGCACGAACTACCCGTCACAAAACCGTGCTGACTATCTCTAATGTACTTATTCTTTTCAAGATGATTATAAATTCTGTCTCTTATAACCTTTTCCAACATTTTACCCACAACCGAAGTAAGGCTCACAGGTCTATAATTACCAGGGCTGTCTCTGCTCCCCTTCTTGAACAAGGGGACAACATTTGCAATCCTCCAGTCTTCCGGCACTATTCCTGTCGACAATGACGACATAAAGATCAAGGACAAAGGCTCTGCAATCTCCTCCCTAGCTTCCCAGAGAATCCTAGGATAAATCCCATCTGGCCCAGGGGACTTATCTATTTTCACACTTTCCAAAATTGCTAACACCTCCTCCTTGTGAACCTCAATCCCATCTAGTCTCGTAGCCTGAATCTCAGTATTCTCAACAACATTTTCTTTCTCTCCTGTAAATACTGACTCAAAATATTCATTTAACACTTCCCCTATCTCCTCTGATTCCACACACAACTTCCCACTACTATCCTTGATTGGCCCTAATCTAACTCCAGTCATTCTTTTATTCCTGATATACCTATAGAAAGCCTGAGGGTTTTCCCTGATCCGATCCACCAATGACTTCTCGTATCCTCTCCTTGCTCTTCTTAGCTCTCCCTTTAGATCCTTCCTGGCTAGCTTGTAGCTCTCAAGCGCCCTAACTGAGCCTTCACGACTCATCCTAACATAAGCCTTCTTCTTCCTCTTGACAAGCGCTGCAGGCGTTATATATTCATAGGTAGGTGCTGTACCATATGGACGGGATACTGACTCTACTGCCAAGTGTTAGGATAGGTGGACTGATTAGCAAGTTTGCAGACGACACTAAGATTGGTGGAGTAGCAGATAGTGAAGGGGACTGTCAGAGAATACAGCAGAATATAGATAAATTGGAGAGTTGGGCAGAGAAATGGCAGATGGTGTTCAATCAGGGCAAATGCGAGGCGATGCATTTTGGAAGATCCAATTCAAGAGTGAACTATACAGTAAATGGAAAAGTCCTGGGGAAAATTGATGTCCAGAGAGATTTGGGTGTTCAGGTCCACTGTTCCCTGAAGGTGGCAACGCAGGTAAATAGAGTGGTCAAGAAGGCATAAGGCATGCTTTCCTTCATCGGACGGGGTATTGAGTACAAGAGTTGGCAGGTCATGTTACAGTTGTATAGGACTTTGGTTCGGCCACATTTGGAATACTGCATGCAGTTCTGGTCGCCACATTACCAAAAGGATCTGGATGCATTGGAGAGGGTGCAGAGGAGGTTCACCAGGATGTTGCCTGGTATGGAGGGCGCTAGCTATGAAAAGAGGTTGAGTAGATTAGGGTTATTTTCATTAGAAAGACGGAGGTTGAGGGGGGACCTGATTGAGGTGTACAAAATCATGAGAGGTATAGACAGGGTGGATAGCAAGAGGCTTTTTCCCAGAGTGGCAGAGTTACTGTAATTCCCACTCTAGTAATAGTAATTCCCAGAGTTACTAGAGGACACGAGTTCAAAGTGAAAGGGGAAATGTTTAGGGGGCATATGCGTGGAAAGTTCTTTACGCAGAGGGTGGTGGGTGCCTGGAATGCGGTGCCAGCGGAGGTGGTAGATGCGGGCACGATGGCATCTTTTAAGATGTATCTAGACAGATACATGAATGGGCAGGAAGAAAAGAGATACGGACCCTTCGAAAATAGGCGACATGTTTAGATAGAGGATCTGGATCGACGCAGGCTTGGAGGGCCGAAGGGCCTGTTCCTGTGCTGTAATTTTCTTTGTTCTTTGTTCTTTGTTCTTTGAGCAGCTAATCCTTGACAAACCCTAATAGCTCTTTGATTGTTTATGAAGAGGTGAATGTACCTCCTTGGCTGACCTTTCCTTTCCCATTTCAACTCTTACTGTAAAAGGTGGATGGGATGGCCAAGATTTCCCTGGGGATGATGAGAGGATTTTCAGTGTGTGACTTGTTATAGTCCTCACTAATGCAGCTTTGGAGTGTCTGGTCTAGAGCTGACCAATGGTCACAATGATTGTTCGACTATATAACTTTCCACTTGGACTGTGAATGTACATATAACCATGTGCTCTTGTCCGACGAATTTCTACAAAGAAATGCATTAACGTTGACATATTTGAAGAGCTTCCATTTTTGATCTTATTACCTGTCGTCACATTCTTACTAGCTGTTGTCATGTTTCATATCCTACCTACGTGTCACTCTCTTCCCATTATAACATCCTATGGCCACCACATCTCTGCCACTGGAAACTGTCTATGTAAATAGAATAGCAGGGCCAGTGTCCAATTGGATAAAAAAGGATGAAGGACAGAAACTATGAGTCACAGTAAATGGTTGCATTTCAGACTGGAGGATGGTTGACAGTGGTGCCCCCAAGGGTCAGTGGTGGGACTACTTTTTTTTACGATATATAAATCACTCGCATATTGGGATACAGAGTAGAATCTCAAAACTTTCTGGCGACAAAAAAAATATACCTGGAGGTGTGGCAAATACTAAGGATGATATGAATTGCCTTTAACCGGATATAGATAGCTTGGCAGAATGGGCAGAGAGGTGGCAGATGGAATTTAATATTGACAAGTGTGAGGTGATGTTTTTGGCAGAATTATCTTGAGAGACAATATTTACTTAATGGTACAGTTCTGACGAGTGTGCAGGAACAGAGGGACCTGGGGGTGCAAGTGTAACGATCTTTGAAGGTGGCATGACATGTTGAGAGAGTGGTTAGTAAAGCATATGGGATCTTGGGCTTCACAAATAGAGGCATTGAGGACAAAAGCATGAAAGTTATGCTGAGCCTCTATAAAGCTCTGGTTAGGTCACAACCGGAATTATCAACAGACAATTAATAGGACTGTTGTAATAACCTATTCTAATTCATTAAATGCTGAGAAAATTCTAAACGTAAATGACAATTCTAGAAGCAGAAATGCAAAACAGAACTTACATGTAAGCAGTTCGCTGGTTCAGTCACGAGGAGGTTCGGCGGTCGTTAAAACAAAAAAAATCATCAATTATTCACAGTAACTTTCATGACTCTGGTTATGAACTTATTAAGGCAGGTACTGAATATGTTGCAGGCGAGGTTTATGCGTGATGTGTAGTAGTGCCCATGTTTGCATGGCCAGGAACACATGTGTCTATTCAACTGTTCAAAGTCCAGATATATTCCTTAGATGGAAAGCAAATTATTGAGTTGAATAAACTCTGCAAATGTTTGGAGGAGTGTGTGCGTGTCTGTGTGTTTATTAGAGTGTGAATGGGTGTGTACGTTTCCCTGCGCGTATAAGTATGTGTCGGTTTGTGATTGTGTGTTCGCATGTGTATGTATATGTATATATAAGATCATATGAAATAGTGGCAGGAGTAGGCCATTCAGCCCTTCGAGCCTGCTCCGCCATTAAAGTAGATGAGGGCTGAACTTCTACTTCTACACCACCTTCCTACACTATCCCTGTATCCCGTGGTTTTTTTCATATGTAGAAATCTATCGATTTCAGCCTTGAATGTACTCAATTGCTGAGATTCAACCGCTCTCTGAGGCAGAGAATTTCGAAGATTAACCACCTCCTGAGTGAAGGCCTTCCACCTTATCTCAGTCCGAAATGGCCTACCGCTTATTCTGAGATGGTGCCCCCTATTCTAGACTCCCCAGCCAGGGGAATCATCCTCCCTTCATCTACCCTGTCACGCTCTGTAAGAATGTTGCATGCTTGAATGGGATCACTGCTCATTCTTATAAACTCCAGAGAATAAAGGCACAATCTACTTAATCTTTCTTCCTAGAATAATCCCTCCATCCCAGACATCAATCTAGTGAACCTGCAGTACACTCCCTCGATGGCAAGTATATATTTTCTTAGGTGAGGAGACCAAACTGCACACAATACTCCAGGTGAGGTCTCACCAAGGCTCCATATAATTTCAGTAAGCCATCTTTACTCCTGCACTCAAATCCTCTTGCAATAAAGGCCTTCATTTGCCTTCTTACTTACTTGCTGCACATGCATGTCAGGAGTGTGTTGGAATACTCTCCAGTTGCCTGGATGAGTGCGGCTCCAACGACACTGAAGAAGCTCGAAAACATCCAAGACAAAGCCGTCCACTCGATTGACACCCCAAATTCTAATATTCATTCCCCCTACCATTGAAACACAGTTGCTGACTTGAAACTATATCAGCACTTTCGCTTTGGATCGCTTAGCTCTGTCTATCACATTCTCCTTCCGCAGTTTGGCACGCAAATAGTCCTGTGTTGTAGCTTCACCAGGTTGACATCTCATTTTGATGTATGCCTGGTACTGCTCCTGGCATGCCCTACTGCACTCTTCATTGAACTAGGGTTGGCCTACTGAGTTGATGGAATGGTAGAGTGAGGGATATGCCGGGCCATGAGGTGACAGATTGTAGTTGAGTTCAATTCTGCTGCTGCTGACGGCCCACAGAGCCTCATGGATGCCCAGTTTTGCATTGCTTGGTCTGTTCGAAATATATCCCATTTAGCACGGTGGTAGTGCCACGCAACACGATGGATGGTATCCTCAATGTGAAAGCAGGACTTTGTCTCCAAAAGGACTGTGCGATTGTCACTCCTTCCGTTACTGTCATAGACATGTATGGCTGTCAGATTGACGAGGACAAGATGAAGCATGTTTTTCCTTCGTGTTGGTTCCCTCATCACCTGCTACAGACCCAGTCTAGCAGCTATGCCCTTCAGGACCCGGCCAGCTTGGTCAGTAGTGGTGTTACCGAACAACCCTTGGTGATGAACATTGAAGTCCCCCACCCAGAGTACATTATGTGCTCTTCCCACCCTCAGTGCTTCCTTCAAGTTGTTTTCAACATGGAGGAGTACTGACTTATCACCTGATGGTGGGCGGTAGCAGGTAATCGCAGGTTTCCTTGCCCATGTATGACCTGATGCCATGGGAATTCATGGTGTCTGGAGTTGATGTTGAGGACTCCGAGGGCAATTCCCTCCAGACTGCATGCTACTGTGCCACCACCTCTACAATGTCTGTCCTGCCAGTGGCACAGGACATACCCAGGGATGGTGATCGCAGTATCTGGGACATTGTCTGCAAGATATGATTCCGTGAGCACGACTGTGTCAGGCTGTTTCTTGAATAGTCTGTTGGCAGCTCTCCCAACTTTGGCACAGGCCCCAAGATGTTAGTAAGGAGGAGTTTGCAAGTCGACAGGGTTGGGTTTGCCGTTGTTTCTTTAGGTGCTGAGGTCGATGCCAGGTCGTCTGTCCAGCTTCACTCTTTTTTATTGACTTTGTAACTCCCTTCCTAACAGCACTGTGGGTGGACCTACATCACATGAACTGCAGCGGTTCAAGAAGGCAGCTCACCACCATCGACTCAAGGGCAATTCGGGATGGGCAATAAATGCTGGCCTAACCAGCGATGCTCACATCTCGTGAATGAATGAAAACAAATGTTAGTTTTCAGTGACTCATGAACAAAGACACCCAAGTGCTTTTGAAGTCCAACTTATGTCTCATTGTCTATTGTAGTTTTCTTTCAAGTATATGTGTGCAATGGGGGAGCTCATATCTTAAATGAAAGAGACACAATGCGGACAGAGAGGACACAATGTTCTTAACATTTGCTTCTGAGAATTATGATAGTCGGTGTGATTGAAGGTTTAATTTTCCCACCTTATTTCTCCGCTGCTTCTGCATTTCCCTGAGAAGGAAAGAAAAATGTGTTAGGAATTGCGTGTCAGTTACTGGTCGACAGAATAGGAGCATGAGAAAAGTCAAAGAGTGGAGAAGTTCTTCAAGCCCCAATGCCCATGACAACAGGCAGAGTTGCTTTGTGGCGAAGTGATGAGACATGTCATCCAGATGGTTAGACTAATGATCTGTAAACGAGAGTACAAATCCCATCATGGCAGCTGGAGAATTTAAAGTCAGTTAATTCAATACGTTTAGGATAATAAAGGTAGCAATGGTGACCGTTTAAAAACAATTCCGGTTTGTTGTGAAAAAATAACACATCTGGATCACGAATGCTCTTTGTGGATATAAGTTCACCACACTTACCCAGTGAGGCTGATATGTGATTCCTGTTCCCACAAAAATGTGGTCGACTCATACGTTACCTCTGGAATGCTCTCAAGGGCAATAAAAGCTGATTTTGCCAGTGAAACCCATATCCCATGAACTAACCGTAGTAATAAGCATAAAATGTTGATATGGAGAGGCCCAAACATTACCAATTGTGAAATGGTCATACTAGAGTTGGACATCTAGTACATAATTTTCAACAGTGTTAATGTGTATTATATGATGATGAATATGTTGAAGGACAGAACCTAGGTTACAGTTGAAATGCAATGCAGACAAGGGAGATGAAGTTATAGCAGGTAATGTTATGACTCGTTTATGATGCATTGAAGTAGCAATGGGATTAAACAGCTCCAGGGAGGTTGTCTGTGCAGGTTTTGAGAGATGATCACGATGTGAGGATCTGGAAAGGACTGGAGATAGCCACTTGATGGCAGCAGTTTCGAGGGATGGATCGACTGAGCCAAAATAGGTTCTGCGTTGAGAGAATTCAGGTGAGGAATTCGAATGGGGAGACGTTCAGAAGCGTGTGGTTCCATTGACCAGTTGGTGGGTCTCATGGACGGGGCAGGTTAACTATGATGTGTGAGGGGATATCAAAAAATACGCAGTGGAGTTGGAAAGATGTACCTAACGGGAAGGGGCAGGCGACTTGGAAGCAGAGTGGCGGGAAGGAGTCATGCGGAAAACTGGGTTATCTTTGAATTTGAAAGACAAGAGTCTTATAGACAAGGACACTGCATCTTAAAAATCTTCCAGAAAGTCTCTAAAGTTACCCCTCCCACATTGCAGAATCTAAACATTCCGTCAATGATTCCAAAATATTCACATCCAGAACTGTAGTTGGGAGTCCTTTCCGAGCACCATTACTCATTGAAGGAGAACTCCCTTCTATCTGTTCAGGCTTACATCTCACCAGTTTGAGTTTGCATCCTTTTGTCTCACCCTCATTTCCTGCCATGTTCCAGCTTTCCCCCTTCCATACCATCATAACAACATTTATATAATCACCTCTCCGTGATCTCCCTCCAGAGAGATAAGCCTGAGATTTTCCACTCATTCCTCAGAAACTGGCATGGTTGGGGTAGGGAATTGTCTTTGTTGGATTGCCTTGTTAGATATGGCTCCTCTGTTTTTTCACCAACCCAGGTAAATTTCTAACCAGGCCATATGGAACAAAAGTAATATTATGGCTGAGATCGCACCTTTTAAAGCCAACCATTTATTCATACCTAGTGAAAATCATGGAACTGAATACCTGGTGTGCAGGGTAACAGGCGGCCATTGTGATAGTGCCTCTCTTGACATTCTGCCCAAGGTGAATTTCTACCCAGGTCGATTCCAGCTTCGCCACTGGCTATTTCACTTTTCAAGTTGTGATCGCCCTACATTTGAATATCAGAGGTTAGGGGTCATGTGCTAAATGTTTTAGAGATTTGTTTGGTAGTGGTGATGAATTGCTGACAGTTACCTTAGTTTACGCGTTTGTAATAAACGGTTACGACATCGGGTTTAACTTACCTTTCCTCCAGAGCCACACACCCAACAGAGTAATGATGACTAACAGAAACACAGCAGAGCCAACACCAGCCTCCAGCGCAATGGATTTCACTAAATCAGAGAAAGGGGACACTGTGGCACCAAAATCATAAACAGCTTCTGCACAAGATAAATAATCTGATGCTTAATACAGGGCGCAAATTATAACTGGAATACTATAGCACGATAAACAGAGAACACAATGGAATAGGGATTGAAGGGTCTTGGGGCAATAGAGCAAAATGGGCGGTGTCGTATGGGCCGCCTGTTTTAGGATCCGCCCGGTATTCCGCTCCATTGAAGACAATACAAGTGAATATTGGTTGTAAAGCGGGAGGCAGGTGCGATTCAGTTCAAGAAGTTTTTACATCTGGCTCTCATTTCATGCCCTGGTCAACCTGTCCTTACCGAACTGGCACTGACTGAAAATCAAACAGATGCAGCTTTTACTGAGGTCTGATGAACACAGTGAATTTGAGAATGTCACTGACCTCTTACAGTAATGTGTGCAGGACCACTCAGAGCTGATGTTATCCTCCTTCCCCCTACTTCCGCTTCATACCGACAGGTATAATTTCCTCCTTCACCATAATGGTAAAGGTGACAGAATTAGTTCCTGCAGCAGCAGACTAGACATCTGAGTAATTGGCTTCTCCTTGTCTGTACAGGTGAAATATGATGACAGGAAGATCCCGGGGGCTTGTACAGTTAATTATGAATTCTCCACCCTTAGTAGTAACACTAAATTCCCCTGATAGATTTGGTTTGTGGAGATCTGCAATTGGTAAAGTTGAATTAGTGGCAATTGGTATAAAATGCACACCAGACTCCTTGTTCATACGTAGCACATTTATTCAGCGTTGCAAAATCTTATCTTAAACAGAGATTATACTCTTATGTCCACGTAAACTACGTTACTTAGGTTCATCCGAGAGTCAGAATAGAGCAGGTGATCAGTCCTCCCCTTATGATTCTCCGAGTAGTTGATCAGACTACTTAGTCCTGAGCTAACTAGACAGCACTTCAGAGCACACTTTCTTAACCCCTTTTTCGTGCATGCTACCTGCATGATCAGCTCGAGATGGGCCCGACCTGACTACCCGATGTACAGTGACTGGTCCGTCAGTTGTTGGTAATGACACCAGTGTGATACGTCACTCACAGTCGGTCAACCTTTCACTGGTTTTGACATCTACATATATCTGGTAGCCTCATCCCTCAAGTTGTGACTAATTTGCATAGCTAGTTCTCTGTTCTCCAGTCCTTGTCTGATACAAGCATTACTTGCCAGACCCAAACTTGGGGGCATCGATAGAATATAGTCGCTAATAAATCCAATGGGGGAATTCAGGAGAAACATCCATACCCAGAGACTGGGGACAATGTGGCCCGTCTTACCACAGGGAGAGATTGAGGAGAACAGTTTAGATGCATTTAAGGAGCTGATAGATATTTATGAGTGAGTGAGCAATAGATGGATATACAGATTGGGTGAGATGAAGTAACGTGAGGTGAGGATTGTTTGGAGAATAAACACCAGCGGCAGGTGGAATTATCTCTTTCTGTGCTGTAAATTACATGTAATTATTTGTAGATCAACACTTTCCTCTTTCAGCATAACAAATGAGCATGTGCTGCTCTGTTACAGTGACAGTCAGATGCTGAGCACACAGACACACTCTGCAATATCTAAACACTGTTATATTGAAACAAATATAAATTTCTGGAAATAAAGGGTGTTGCACAGAGATATTAACAATCTCTCTTCCCCTTCACTCACCTGCTATAGTTACTGTCACAGATTCACAGAACTGGGATTCTAACTGTTTACCATGAATGAAGGCTGTATATTTGCATTTGTACCACCCTCCTTGGTTTGTACTGGTCACTGTGAATGTTCCAATGTTGCCTTTTGCGATGAATTGAGTATAGTACTGTCTTCGGCTCTCCCTGTAAAAGTGGAAGGTCTTCCCACGCTCATCTCCAGTCACAGTGCAGGTAATGGTGACGTTTACCCCTACTACATACACGCCAGTCGATTTATCAAGAGATGTGCCTGACGCTGACGGCCAATCTGTTACAGAATAATTGGACAGCACAGTTAGCAATGGATCGGTGGAATATGTGCTTCCTTTCTCCAGGAAGGTACAGACATTCACATTTTATGCTCTTTTTGCATGCACTCGCAATAATATTAATGGATGGTTAAATGAAGCTGGGTGTGAAATGGGTTTTGGGCCCCACCCGGTCCTCCCCGACTACCCTGCCCTCCTCCTCTATGTAACCCCCTCCATGCCTTCGCTGCCATTCCCAGAGATGATTCATTTTTGCTGGTCCAAAGCCTGGACTTAAACATCCATTGCACTGCTGGCCTGGGGTAAAATATCCATTGCAATGCTGGCCTAGATGCAAATAGCCATTGTAATGCTGGCCTGAAGGTAAACATCCATTGCATTGCTGGCCTGGCGTTAAAGATCCATTCCAATTTTGGCCTGTGGTTAAATAGTCATTGCAATGCTGGACTAAAGATGAATATCCATTGCATTGCTGGCCTTGGGTTAAAAATCCATTCCAATGTTGGTGTGGAGGTAAATATCCATTGCAATGCTGGCCTGAACTTAAACATCCATCGCAATGCTGGGCTGAGGTTAGACAATCATTGCAATACTGTTCTGGAGGTAAACATCCATTACAATGCTGACCTCGGGTTAAATATCCATTGCAATGCTGGCTTGGGGTTAAATGTGCTTTGCAATGCTGGTCTGGAGGTAAACATCCATTGCAACTTTGGCCTGTGGTTCAACAGTCATTGAAATGCTGGACTAGAGGTAAATATCCATTGCAATGCTGGGCTGTGGTTGAACATCCAGTGCAATGCTGGCCTGGGGTTAAACATCCATTGCAATGCTGGCCGGGAGGTAAATAGCCATTGCAATGTTCGTCTGGAGTTAAACATCCATTCCAATTTTGGCCAGTGGTTTCACAGTCATTGCAATGCTGGACTAAAGGTGAACATCCATTGTAATGTTGGGCTGCGGTTAAGCATCCATTGCAATGCTGGCCTGGGGTTAAAAATCCATTCCAATGCTGGTGTGGAGGTAAATATTCATTGCAATGCCGGCCTGAAGGTAAACATCCATCGCAATGCTGGGCTAAGGTTCGACAATCATTGCAATGCTGATCTGGAGGTCAACGTCCTTTTCAATGCTGGCATAGGGTTAAATATCGATTGAAATGCTGGCTTGGGGTTAAATATTGACTGAAATGCTGCATTGGGGTTAAACAGCCATTGGGTAAAGGTACACATGCGTTGCAATGCTGGTTTATGGTTAACCATCCATTGCAATGTAGGCCTGGGGTTAAACATTCATTACAATGCTTGAGTAAAGGCAAACGTGCTTTGCAATGCTAGCCTCTGGTTAAACATCCATTTCAATGCTGGCCTGGGGTTAAACATCCATTGCAATGCTGGTCTGGAGGTAAATATACATTGTAATGCTGGACTGGGTTAAACATTCATTGCAGTGCTGGACTAGACATGAACATCCATTGCAATGTTGACCTGGAGATAAATATCCATTGGAATGTTGGCCTGGAGATAAGCAACCATTGCAATGCTGGCCTGCAGCAAAACATCCATTCTAATGCCAGCGTTAGTTTAGCGGATGAGTGAAAGAGGGAAGAGCACAGTCCTGAGGCTCAACTGCACAAATCCGACTGTTGCACGCCATGTTGAAACATTCGTGAACTGGGTGGCATGGGGTTCTTGCTCATTGTTCACCAAATCTGACAGTTGTAACTATGTGTAGGGTATTGAGGATTCATGTTATTTAAATGAATGCAATGCTGCAATCTGCCATCGCGCTGAGGGAACCCTGGAATGCCACATACGGGCCATTGACTTAATTCCTCAAAAATATCCCGCCGTCAACAATCCGAAAAGACAACTCACGCCTAATTATATCACCCCACATGCAACAAATCCACCAGGTTGGATAACATTAAATCCACCCCACCTCTTCTCCCACCAAGAGTGTTGATAAAACATATTCACAATCTCCATTCCCTGTCATTCACCTTCCATAGTGATCTTTACAGCCTTGCTGAACTCTGACCATATCTCCCTTGTTTGCACCAAAGTGCTATATTTGCATTGGTACTGCCCTCCTTGAGTTTTATTGTAAACCCTGAAACTTCCAATGTTGCCCACTGTGGCAATTGGAGAATGGTACTGTTCCCCACTCTCTCTGTAAAAGTGGAATGTTTTGTCACGATCATCGCCAGACACGATGCAGGTAATGATAACCTCCTCTCCTGTTGCATACACCCGAGTCCATTGATTAAGAGATATCACTGGCTTTGTTAGCAGATCTGCAGCAAAATAAATGGAAATAAAATTTAGAATTGGATGTGTGACTTTTCCTGCAAGATACATGTTAGTAACTCAGTGCCAATTGCACAGTCTGGAAGGGAAGTGTTGGCATCAAGGACTGAGATTCCACAGAAAGAGTTTTCGGGATTTACTTCAATTGAAAGGAACAATGAAGCTGAGTCCTGAATTTATATAGCGCCTGCCATGAACTCAGGAGGTCCTCAAGACCTGTCCAGCCATTTTTGGCAGTTAGGTGGTTTTGTCACGGGTTCTGAGATTTTGACCCAGCGACGATGAAGGAATAAATGATATATGTCCAAGTCAGGATGGTCTGTTACTTGGAGGGGAACCTGTAGGTGATGGTGTTCCCATGGAACTGCTGCCCTTGTCCCTCTCGGTGTTGGAGCACAAGTTTGAGAGATGCTGTCAAAATGCTAACCCATAGGAGATATGAAAGCCCTCTCAATGTAGTGAAGTTCAAATATCGTGCACAACGGGATCATTTTGAAAATCTTTGTGTGCAGATTCTGTTCTCCAACAGAGAAACCTGTAATGTGACAAGGTCATGCAGGCTGACAGTGCCTCTTGAGCTGGAACTGCACACAAAGGAGTTTTATCCCTGTTACCGCACTGTCAGTGTGACATTAAATGTTGATAGTTCAGTCGTGTGGGGGCAAAACTGGCCTTGGGCCAATTTGGAATGGATAGTAATAATTGGGTTTTCATCCCTATTTAAATTATAAACACAATCATGTGCGGCATAAAATAAACGGCCGAATCAATGCCACCCATCTAGCAATACACTGAGGAGATATGTCAGAACAAGCAATTATGAAGCCCAATGGTATGTTGGCATTTGGTATAAAGGGATTGGAGTACAAGAATAAAGGAATCTTACTGCAATTATACAGGCCACTGGTGCGGCCATACTTGGATTACTGTGTGCATTCTTGGCCTATTTATCTAAGAAGGGATAGACTTGCCCGAGTGGGTGGACAATGAAGGTCCACTAGACTGGTTCTGGGTGAGGAGATCGTCCAATGTGCAGAGATTGAGTAGACTGGACAGGCGTTTAGGAGAATGAGAGGTGATATCCCTGAAACAGAAACTTCTTAAGCTGCTTCACATGGTAGGTGCTGAGGAAGTGCTTTCCCAGGCTGTAGAATCTAGAGACAGGCTTACAATCACAGAATACATGATCAGCCATTACACACTGAGATGAGGAGAATTTTCTTCACCCAGAGTGTTGTGAATCTTTGTAATTCTCTGCTCCAGAGGTTTATGGATGCTCAGTCATTGACTATATTCAAACAGATGTCGATAGATTGTTGGCTACTGAAGGAAATATCACATGGAGTCAGAGAGCTGGTGTTGAGGTAGAAGATCAGACGTGATCTTATTGAATGACAGAGCAAGCTCTAAGGGCCGAATGACCTCCTCCTGCTCCAATTCTTATCTTTTTTATGTTCATGGTATTCTATTTTCTTACCGTGAAAGAGATTAAAACTTACTCACAACCGTTACCCCCACGGTGTCACTTAGATTTGAGATGATCTCCCTCTCTGACACTGTCTTTCTGTAAACACAGGAGTAATCTACTGACCCGGGAGACACAAGGTCTATGATGTTAAAAATGGCCCAATATACAGATGGATGGACTGTGTCTGCTTTAATTGGTTCTTTCTGGCTTCCTCTGTACAAAGAGAAACTGCTTCCTGAATATGAGGACGGTGCTCCACAGGCACACCTGACTGACTCTCCTTTCACAAATACTCCATCTGGATTGTCCAGGCTTATTAATAGTTTTTGAGGGTAATCTATAAGGAGAGCAAAGCAACACATTTATGTTAAACACAAGAACCCGCTGGCTGGGAGCATGATCGCCATGTGATTTTCACTGCAGCTGAACTTACGTTCCTCGAAGTCAAATTAAAGTAAATTACAGCAATTTGTGAAGTGATCAGCCAATCCCGATTTTATGGTGCATGAAAGTGAATGGAGGCTAAAATAGGGCGGAGTGTAAATCGTGAGGCCGATCCAAATCCCTTTCTTTACACTTAGTGGATTTGGTTAAAATTCGGCATCAATGTCACCATGCTGAGTGAGCTCGTTCGTTGGGCCGAGTTTAAGTTCTCAAATTCAGACTCAATGGGATATATGTTCCCTTCGGGCAACAGCAAAAACCCGACAATATCTCATCACCAGTTCATATTGCATACCGCCAGATTCTCATTTATTTTGCCTCCAATTGAACAGCAGTTGGAAAAGCAGGCGTCTAATTCACCTCCAGTGCCGGAAACATATTTTTAACCCATTATATCTAAATAATACTTTTGCTGGCAGTAGATGCAAAGCGGGTGTGTCAGTCAAGTGTTGACTACTGCGTTCATTTAGCGCCTTTCACGACCACTCCCAAAGCACTTTATAGTCAATGATGTACTATTTGAAATGCAGGCACTGTTCTCATCTAGGAAGTGTGTCAGCCAATTTGCACACAGCAAGATCCCACAATAATTTGTTCCTGTGATGTTGATTGAGGGATAGATATTGTCCCCCAGACACTGTGGAGAACTCCCCTGCTCTTTCTCCAAAGATTGGGAACAGGTTACTGAGTTGGATGATCAGCCATGATCATACTGAATGGCAGAGAAGGCTCGAAGGGTCGAATGGCCTACCCCTGCTCCTATTTTCAATGGTTCTATGAGTGTCCGTGGGAACTTTGATTTCCAACTGCAAGGGCAGACAGATCCTCTGTATATCATCTCCTCTGAAAGAGTGTACCTCTGACAGTGCCGCACTCCCTCAGTACTGCACTGAAGTGTGAGCCTAGATTTGTCTATTTCATTCCTGGAGTGGGACTTGAACCTACATCCTGCTGACTCAGAGTTGGATTGACATCGGCTTGTGCACTTTTCTCTTAATGTTAAACATTTAATTTTGTTAGTGAATGAAACGTGGATTTGAGAAACAACGAAGTGTGTTCAATGGAGATATTAACAAAGTCTATTCCCTGTCACTGACCTGCTACAGTCACCGTCAGAGCCTCGCTTGGTGTGGATAATAACTGGAGGGAGATTCCATATCGACATTGGTATCGCCTTCCTTGGTTTGCACCAGTAACCTGGAATGTTCCAATGTTGCCCTTTGTGATGATTTGATTGGTGTACAGCAGTCACTCATCTCTGTAAATGTAGACGGTTTCACTGCGACTATCTCCAGTTACGTTGCAGGTAATAGTGACCGTCTCTCCAACAACATACACCTCAGTCGGTTGATCAAGAAATATCGCTGGTGTTGTTAGTGTATCTGTGGTAAAAATAAAGGGGTAGCACAGTTATAAATGGACTAGCAGAAATTCATGTCCAGTAGCAGATTGATAACTCAATACTGATTGCTCTGTCTTGAAGGGAAGACAGATTAAATATTGAAAAAGAGAGATTTTGGAATTTTATTAAAAAGGGAAAGTAAAATTTGCATTTCCGTACCGCCTTTCAGTAATTCAGGTCGTGCCAAACCACTTCACATCCAATGAAGTGGATCTGAACTACAGTCACTGCTGCAATTAAGGAAATAAAGAAGCGAGGGAGATTGTAAGATCAAAGACATTTATAGACCTGCAGGAAGAAGTACTTTAAAAATGCAGTGTAAATATCCATCACAAATGAAAACTGCGAAAGCAATATTGGATTGATATTTCAACTAGGCTGGTTGGAGTTATGCTGTCCTTATATGTAGCTGTGGTTAGTCCAAAGCTGGAATGCCACATTCAGTGCTGGGGGAAACGGCTCAGTGATGATATATTGTCCAATTAGCGGGTGAACATAGAACATAGAACAGTTCAGCACAGTACAGGCCCTTCGGCCCACGATGTTGTGCCGAACCTGGGTGCAGCACAGATTCACCAGTATGATACATGGGTTAAATTAGGAGAACATATAGAAGAGTCATGCATGATGCAACTGAGTTGATGAGAGAAATGAAGTATTTTCTTTTCATTCTTACAAGCTTTGGCGCCGCTGAAAAGGCCTGCATATGTGTCCATCCCTAAATGCCCTTGAGATGAATGGCTTGCTAGGGCCATTTCAGAGGGAAGTTCAGGGTCAACCATATTTCTGTAGGTCTGGAGGCATATGGAGGACAGACCAGGTGAGGACGGCAGATGTCCTTCCCTAGAGGACATCAGAGAACCAGATAGCGTTTTACAACAATCCATGACAGTTTCCTGGCATTATTACTGATACGAGGTTCTAATTCTCGATTTATTTTAATTAATTGAATTTAAATTCCACCCACTGCCGAGGTGGTCTCTGCACCAGGAACCCTAGGGCATTACCCCAGATCTCTGGATTACCAGCTAAGTGACATCATCTCTATGCCAACCTCTCCCAGCCAGCTAGGTAGAGAGAAACTGTCTCTTCTGATGTCAGACTCCAGAACAAAAGGGAGATGACCGCACATTTAGAGCGTGGCGTTCAGGAGTGATGTTGGGAAGCGAAACTTCACAGGGGAAGGAGTTTGAGTTTGGCACTCCGTCCTTCAAAACACATTCCAGACTTGGTCAATTGAAAATTTCAGGCTTGTGTTTGATAGATTGTTCTTAGGCAAGGGGATTAAATCATATGGAAGCAAGAAATTTAAATGGAGAGAAGGTAAACAGCAGTCATGCTGGGCCTGAATGGGAGAACCAGCGTGGGGTGTTGGATTGCATCCTCTTATGTTCCGATGCCACATTTGAGGAATTGGGTGGATAACTGAAAGAAATCTAGAAGTAATGTTAATATGCAA
Source organism: Heterodontus francisci (assembly GCF_036365525.1). Taxonomy (NCBI): domain Eukaryota; kingdom Metazoa; phylum Chordata; class Chondrichthyes; order Heterodontiformes; family Heterodontidae; genus Heterodontus; species Heterodontus francisci. The sequence goes on from NC_090391.1 coordinate 31,195,452, forward strand.
TAGAATATTTTCCTGGGACCGAAAGGAAATGAATGAAATGTCAGGAAGTAATCACATTTCCTATAGTGTCTTCCCAATGACAGCTGCTGAGATGCATACCTGCATCAATGTCATAACACTGTAGGCCCTGAAAAGTTTGTCAAGTAACGCTTTCTACCCAGCATGCTGTAAGGCAGCTGGAGATACGCAGAACTTGCTGAAGTAAGCTAACAGACATGTCGAAGCTTGTGGTTCGGGACATGTGACCATTAGACTAGAGTGTTGAACAAGAATAGATAAAAGAGGAACGAATAATAGGGGAACGAATAGTGGCTATTCTAAACAAATCTGGACTTCTGTCCACGTGGCTAAATGGCTAATGCTTACTAAAGATGAGATAAATCTTGAAGGTTTATGCAAAACAAGATCATGTGTGTCATGGGTTGGTCATTAGCTTCATGTGGGGAGCAGTGTGTTGGACCATAGATGCTGAGTAGGTGTACTGGACCAGTGGTAGTGAGTAGTCGGATGGACAGTATGCGTTCCGAGCCATTTGAGGGAGGCTCCATCATGCTGAGTTTATGTTGGCGAAGCCCACTCCATGCTGTCTTGGTTCTTCAGGATCGCTACCCTGCCAGAAGAAGGAGTAATCTTTATTTTTATTTAGAGATACAGCACTGAAACAGGCCCTTCGGCCCACCGAGTCTGTGCCGACCATCAGCCACCCATTTATACTAATCCTACACTAATTCCATATTCCTACCACATCCCCACCTGTCCCCCTTTATTTCCCTACCACCTACCTATACCTATTTACCTATCAACCTGCAAGTCTTTGGCATATGGGAGGAAACCGGAGCACCCGGATGAAACCCACGCAGACACAGGGAAAACTTGCAAACTCCACACAGGCAGTACCCAGAATTGAACCCGGGTCGCTGCAGCTGTGAGGCTGCGGTGCTACCCACTGCGCCACTGTGCCGCCCTTGCTCTGCTAGAGATCCACTTGCGGGGAGGCGAGTCTCATGAAGTGCTGCAATGTCTACATTGAGTCTACTGAGCTCGTTGTTAATGATGGCGGTCTTCTGAGTATCGTTGATTTGTGTAAGGTCTTCCGACAGGCCAGGGTACATCGTTCTGACGTTCCAGCTTGCAAAGCGAAGGGTTGGTACCTTCTTTCCTTTTGTCATGTTGTTTGGTGCGGTGTTGCAGTCCACTTTGCGGGCAATGACCCTGAGCTCCAAGCACCCATTGAAGCAGGTGGACTGCGGGACAGAACCTTTTTGACCGGGTGGCTGCCCGGTTTGAGGCGGGCGGTAGCTGTCCAGTGAGGTGCGATGACCTCTCCCACCGACAAAGGCAACCCGTGGCGCCCAATCTCTATGCCAATTGAGCTGGATTTATAATCCATAACTGCTGCCTTCCGTGTTGTTTCAGTCGCTGTGAGGCAACTATGGAGTGACCTCTCCATGGCGCATGCCTGGGCGAATGTATGGAGGTTGAGAGTTGCCCAAACGTCAAAACCCCCCTCTCGGCCTTTCTGGTGAGGTCCAAAGGAATGCAGAGCACAACGTTTGCACCGATATGGCTAAAGGAACTGCCGGAAACATGCCAAAGGTGGGACATGACCACCTATGGGGTTCCGCTACAGATTTTCTGTTAGGGTTTACTCCCGGGCCCTGGGCTGTAAGCTCCCTAGGAAGATCCCTTGCTGTTCCACTCTATCCATGGCCATCTGCTCCCATTCGTAGTGTTTTCGCCCCCAATCTACTCTCTCAAACTGTTGAAACTCCCCTGGCTCTTTAATCAGTTCATTTTAGCCCCAACTACAAGCTAACAGCTAGTTTATGTTACCTGGGCCCTTTGCCCTCCCCCAGCCATACCTGCTCTTTGTTTTCTCGATGAAATTGAACGGAATCCGGACGAAATTGCAAAGTACAGCAGGTGATACTTTGATCTCCGATCCTGCTTTCTACACCGTCCGGAGTGTCCGCGGCCACGGCGTGTGGTAAGTCCATTGTAGAGAAGAATGAGCAGCGTGACCCTAGGGAAATAAGTCTATCACAGAGGGGAAGCCTTGTGAAAAGGTGCCCCCAGCACGCAAAAAGCAACGAACGGCTCCTCGGCTGCAACTTCAAAGCGCCCGCGGGAGATGGCTCGGAGAGCATCTACAGTGCAATGTCGGCAATGCTGGTACCGGCGCCTGAGGATGTCGCTCACCACCTGAGGGACGCGGATGTGCTTTCCAGGCGTCGATGGTGGGAACTGAGGAAATGGCTTATTATCTGAGCAGGGAGCATAGAATTAAAGTAATTGGTAGATGGATCAGTAGAGAGCTGACGGGTACTTTCTTTTCACCCAGGTCGGCGACTGGAACTCACAGCCTGAAAGGGTGGTTAAGACAGAAACCCTCATCACAAATAAAAAAACACTTGGATATGCACTTGAAGGGAGAACTTCTCTAAGTCCACCCTTTCCCATCGAACACGCTCAGAGAAGGTACAGCACTGGTTAGATACAGAGTAAAGCTCCATTTAAACTATCCCCGGAGTGTTTTATTAACCCCGGTCACTCACTGTGCCAGGCTCAAGCTCAAGACTCACCTGCCTCAGTCAATGAGACGCTCCTGTCTCACTTTCCTTCATGTAAGCGGATGATAGGTTTGGGAGCAGGACAACACACGGGATTAGAACGACCACTCATGTGAAGAATAATCATCAGTAATCCCTCAGACAATCAGACCAGACCAGCGAGACTCATAAAAAAAACTTGTGTTGAACTTGTGAGCCTGGATTTCTGGAATGTTTCAGTGGTTCGTGATAATGTTGACCGAGGGAGCGTTTGCCCCAGTACCATGAATAGATATATATGACATCATTATTAGAACAGTGAGGTACCGAGTGTACTGTAAATATGGACTGAAATGACTGAAGTAACAATGCAACTGATCAATTTTCGGCTGCTTACTGTGACTACAGTTATACCTGTTATCCTGTGAGAATGTACAATGGACATGATGGGATTCAGTCAAAATGGCCACAGTTGAATTTGCTAGCTTGAACTTTGTGGGAACACAAGGGTAAAGTAACTTAAAAATATGATATGGTCAATTCACTTACACAAGTAAACACTCAACAGAAATGCACCCCTCGTCCAAGACTCCCCCAACCAATGAGAAGAGTTTTTCTCTATCTACACCATCAGTTTCCAGTATTGTCTTGTAAACTTTGATCAAATCACCCCCTTAACAGTCTAAATTCCAGGGATGCAGTATAAAGCTGCGCCTACACTGTCCCATCAAATGCTGCCAAGCCGAGTACAGCCTGGAATCAGCAACAGAGTAAATCTCTGTCTTCTCTGTTCTATCTGACATTCCCAGGGCAGGTACAGTGTGGGGTTACATACAGAGTAAATCTGCCTCTATATATACCTCTCTTTCTCCTCCTCCATCCAGATGGAGAGAGTAACAGTGAGAAGGAACAGGGACAGTGATGGAGAAAGAATCACAGAGAGAGGGAAGGATAGCAATGGGGAGGGAGTAACAGAGAGAAAGAGGAAGTGATTGGGATGGAGAGTGTTGATCAGTGTTCCTGAAAAGCTGTATGCAGCAGCCTGCAAGATACCACGCAGGTCCTGTTCTGTGATAAATCACACACATCTGCAAAGATTCTTCAAATATTTCAAGGGACTGCTCACGAAAACAAAAAACTGCTCACGAACAGCAACTACATTTTCACAGGAACATTGGAGCCAGGTGCGGATACAGATTTCTGACCAGCTTGCATAAGGAAGTGCACCCTCTGCAGTTATGGCGTCACCAAACGTAGCCGACTTAAAATGGCAAACTGTTGTATGCGTTGTTTTACTGAGGTTCTGAGGAAGCAGAGAGAAAGAGACTTAGACATACACAAACACAGACACGCAGAAACACACACACACACACACAGAAAAACACACACATACAAACAGAAACCAAGTGACTTGGGGACAAAGAGTGACAGAAGAATATTTCAATTTCCAAAAGGCATTCGATGAGGTCAATCTTCGATTTAAATATGAACAACTGATTTAGCATCAATGGCGGTTCCAGAAGGTAGTTCCCAACTAATACCACCTATTGCGTGTAGAGGTGTTTCCTAACTGCACTCTTGAAAGGGCTGCCTCTAATTTTTAGTCTATGCTCACTAGTCCCAGAGTCCCCAAACATAAAACCATAAAAACGGACTGTAAACGTTTCTATAGGTACATAAATGAATCGTTTGGCTAAGACAAATGTGGGTCCATTACAGGCAGAGTCAGGAGAATTGAATATGGGGAATAGAGAAATGGCAGTGAAACTAAATGATTACCGTGCGTCTGTCTTCACCGAGGAAGATACAAGAAATCTCCAGAATTAGAGATCTAAGGGATTAGGGGGAATGAGGAATTGAAGGAAATCAGTAATCATAAAACGATTGTGTTAGAGAAATGAATGGGGCTGAAGGTTGATAAGAATCGGGACCTGATATTCTACATCCCAGAGTGTTGAAAGAGGTTGCTATGGAGATAGTGGATGCATTGGTGATCACCTTCCAAAATTCTATAGTTTCTGGAACGGGTCCTGCAGATTGGAGCGTATCAAATGTCACCCCACTATTTCAGAAGGGAGGGTGAGTGAAAACAGGAATGAGAGGTGATCTCATTGAAAACGACGAAATACTTATACGGATAAAAAGGGTAGATGCAGGTAAGCTGTTTCTCCTGGTTGGGGAGCTTAGAACCAGGGGACACAATTTCAAAATAAAGGGGAAGCCACATAGGACAGAGATGAGGAGAAATTTCTTTACTCAGATTGTTGTGAATCTTTGGAATTCTGTACCCCAGAGGACTGTGGAAGCTCAGTCATTGAGCATGTTTAAAGCAGAGATTGACAGATTTCTAAATGCCAATGACATAAAGGGATATGAAGATCGTATGGGGAAAAGGCATTGAAGTGGATGTTCAGCCATGATTGCATTGAATGGCGGAGCACGGTCGATGGGCTGAATGGCATATACCTGTTCCTATGTTCCAAAATTGCCAAAATAGTTTCTCCCAAACTGCCCCATCAGGTCCCCTGAATATCTCAACAACTTTGATCAAATCATCTTGGTCCTCATAAATTCCAGGGAATGAATCCCGAGTTTGTGTAATATCACCTAGTAATTTAACTCTTGGTGTCCAGTTATCATTCTGGTAAATCCACGGTGAACTCGAATGGACATGGACCCACATGTCTCTTTGGATCTCCAGTGTTTCTAGCTTTTCACCATTTATAAAGTACTCTGTTCCAGTCCTTTTTGCTGACATTGAAACCCATCCACCACAGTTTTGCCCATTCACTTACAATATTAATGTGTCTTTGTAAATTTGATGCTTCCAGCTACATTGCTTACAATTTTACCTATTTTTGTGTCATTAGAAAACTTGTGTATGTGGCATTCTACCCAATCACCTTAATTTTTTAATAAATAGAGCAACACTGACACACACACACGGGTTTGCACTAGTAGACAGGAGTGAATCATTCCATCCTAGAGTTTTTTTTAAATTCCAGATTTATGTTTCCTTTAAAAAAAACAGAATTCAAATTCACAATAACCCAGCGTGGGATTTGAACTCCTGCTTTTCAATCATCTGCTCAGGCCTTCAAATTGAAACCATTAAAAATAGATTCATTTTCCTACTGCTGTTGTCTGACTGCCTCAGGTTTTGCATATTGTTCCCTTCTCCTCTTCTTCCATGTGATTGAAGTCTTTGAAGTTTGTCAGACATTGGTAAACTACCTCATGTGGTGTTCTGTAAATACCTTCAATTCTGTCTATCTGCAAGGGACACAAATCAAATTCTCACCTTATCGCATCAACCAAAACCTGCAGGTCCATTCAAACACCCCGATTTCCTGTCTTTGCAAAGATAGCTCACACTTCCACAATGCAGGAATGTCTGATTGGAAACAGCTTTTGACACATTTTACAAGACGTTTGCTAAGACGTATCAGGCTGAAGCTAGATTCGACTGACAGATTCAAAGCTCCAAATTGAATCTTTAAGCTATAAAAAGTAACCAAATTTAAATCCCAGGTCTCTCTGTCGCTGCACCCATTTTAACATTGTACCATTTCGTTTATATCGCTTCTCCTCAGAGTTCTTTCAAAATGCATAATTTTGCATTTATCAGCATTGAAGTTAACCTGCCATGTGTCTGACCATTTCACCTCTATCCTCCTGAAGTCTGCTACTAATCCCTTCCCTGTTTATTACATTGCAGATGGCATAATGTTGAAGTTATGCCCAGTAATCCCAAGTCCAAGTCATCAAAATATATCAAAAAGATCAGTGGTCCTAATGCAAACCCCTGGAGAATACCACTGTACCTCAATGTACAAAAGCAGGGATGGTTATGCTGAACCTTTATAAAGCTATGCTTAGGCCCCATCTGGAGAATTGTGTCCAGTTCTTGTCGCTACACTTTAGGAAGGAGTTCAGGGTCCTTGAGAGGGTGCAGAGGAGATTTACCAGAGTGATTCCAGGCATGGGGGATTTTAGTTACAAGGTGAGGTTGGAAAAGCTGGGTTAGTTCCCCTTAGAACAAAGGAGATTGAGGGAATATTGAATAGAAATATACAAGATTATGTCATCCCTAGATAACGCCCTCTATTCCGAAACAACCTTTCACCACTACTCTCTGTGTTCTGTCCCATAGCAAATGTCGTATCCACTCTGTCACTGTCCCCTTCACTCCGTGAGCATTAATTTTGTGAACTCGTCAATTATGAGTTAATTGGTCCCACACCTCTACATTTACACGACACCATCAACATCCCGAAGGCCGATATAGCACGGGTTGGAGTATAGAGTAAAGCTGTCTCTACAGTGTCCCATCAAACATGCACAGGGCAGCTGCAGCACAGAATAAATTCAGAGTAAAGCTCCGTTCACCCTGTCCCTAAAACTCCCAGAGCAGGGGTTAAATGGAGTGAAGCTCTGTCTACATATACCACCTTCTCTCCTCCTATGTCTATACCTCTCCCTATCTCTCACAATCTGTGTCACCCTGTCTCTGGCTCTCTTTCTCTCTCACCACGTCTGGAAAGCAAGAGGGAGAGACTGGGATTGAGAGTGTAACAGAGAGGGAGAGACTGGGATTCAGAGGAAAACAGAGGCAGAAATATAGATGAAGAGAGAAGAAAGAAGAGAGACACAGCCCAGCGTTCATAACACATGGATCAAGAGGAACAGAGATGTGAAATAGGGCTTCGGAGAATAAAAGACAGAGGAATGAGAGATAGAGATGGAGAGATTACCAGTAGGAGTAAATCTCGAGCACTCTTTTTGTCTTGTCTTTCACTCCTTTCCTCTGTTACTCTCTCTCCATTTATATTTCTCCCTCTCTCCTGATGTTTCACACTCTATACCCTATTGCTTGTATTTATTTTTACACAGGAGTGAAGGATTAAATCAAATTAAGATTGTATTTTACATCCTCCATTCCAATCTTTCCGAACAATCTCTCTGCAACATTATCTCCCTTTCTTGCTCCCACACGCATCCTGCCTTTTTGTCTCACACTCTCCCCTGGTATCCCTCTGTCTCAGATAGAGAGAGAGAACAAAAAGGAGAGAGAGAGAGAGAACGGGGTGGGGGAGAGAGAGAGAGAGAGACAGGAGGGTCAAGAGGGAGAGAGAGAGGGAGAGGGACTGAGAGAGAGATTGGGGGATAGAGAGAGAAAGAACGGGAAGTGAGAAAGAGAGAGAGAGTGGGGGAGTGAGAGAGCGTGATAGGGAGAGAGAGAGATGGAAAGAACAGAAAGAGATGGAGAGCCAGTGAAAGGGAACGAGGGAGAGAGAGAGAGAGAGAGAGAGAGAGCGAGAGAGAGAGAGAGAGAGCGAAAGAGAGAGAGAGAGAGCGAAAGAGAGAGAGAGAGCGATGGTATGCGAGACATAGACAGAGTCATGGACAGAGGCAGAGAAAGAGAGTGGGAGAGACAAAGAAAGAGGGAGAGACAGAGAGAGAGGGACAGAAAGAGACAGAGAGAGAGAAAGAGAGAGAGAGAGAGAGAGAGAGAGAGACGGGGTAATACAGAGAGAGAGGGAAAGACAGGGAGAAAGGGAAAGACAGAGAGGGGGAGAGGCAGTGCCAGAGAAAGGGAGAGGCAGAGAGAGGGAGAGAGGGAGGGAGAGACCGAGGCAGACAGAGAGCTGGAGAGACAGAGACAGTGAGAGGGAAAGACATGAGAGAGTCAGAGATGGGGGAAGGAGACAGACAGAGAGAGAGGGTGGGATAGAGAGAGAGAGGGCTGGACAGAGAGAGAGAACGAGAGGGAGAAGGGAGAGAGGGGGAAAGACGGAGCAAGCAGAGAGTGAGGGAAAGACAGGGAGGGGGAGATGTAGTGGCAGAGAAAGGGAAAGGCAGAGAGAGGGAGAGAGAGGGAGAGAGAGACAGAGGCAGACAGAGAGCTGGAGAGACAGAGACAGTAATAGGGAAAGACATGAGAGAGTCAGAGATGGGGGATAGAGCGCGATGATGAAGCAGAGAGAGCAAGACGCCGATAGAGGATAGAAGAAGAGACAGAGAGAGAGGGGGGGGGAGAGAGAGAGCCGGGGATAGAGAGAGACCCAGGGATAGAGAGAGAGCCAGAGATAGAGGGAGACACACAGAGAGACGGATAAACATAGATAAAGGGAGAGACGGAGACAGAGAGTGAGGGAGAGGCAGAGACAGAGAGACGGGCTGAGACAAAGACAAGGACAGAGATAGAAGGAAAGAGAGGGAGGGACAGGGAGCGAGGGAAAGACAGAGGGAGGGACAGAGAGAGAGGAAGGGAGAGAAAGACGAAGAGAGCAAGGCATAGACGGACAGAGAAAGGGAGGTAGAGTGGGACGAAGAGAGGAAGAGTGTGTGAGAGAGACGGAGAGACCAGGGAGAAATAAAGAAAGGAAACTTGTGTCCAATTAGAAGCTTTGCATTGTGGAATGCTTTAGTATTTGATGAGAATGATGAGCCACTGCAGTTTTGCCTCAGTGGGTTGAATAGAATCTATTTTAGCTTATTGCAACATTAAGGTACTGTGTGCACCGATTAGAATAGTTAGATGCTTGATGGCCGGCACAGACACGATGAGCCGAAGGGCTTGTTTCTCTGCTGTATTGCTCTCTCACTCCATGACTGTATGAGTGTAATGTTTACAGATTCCACTCATATAATGCACTTTGTTCAATATTGTCTGAATACGGACTTAAAATGTGCTTGTTGTGCCAAGGAAGACAGGTGAAGTGTTTATTTTGTCCGTGTTTATCTCGACGCTTAATGATAACCAACATGGCTGGAGAGAGTGATAGCCAGAGAGAGACAGAGGTAGAGTAACAGAGATAAAAACAAGAAATGCTGGAACCACTCAGCAGGTCAGGCAGCATCTGTGCAGAGAGAAGCAGAGTTAACGTTTCGGGTCAGTGACCCTTCTTCGGAACTGACAAATATTAGAAAAGTCACAGGTTATAAGCAAGTGAGGTGGGGGTGGGGCAAGAGATAACAAAGGAGGTCTAGATTGGACCAGGCCACATAGCTGACCAAAAGGTCTTGGAGCAAAGGCAAACAATATGTTAATGGTGTATTGAAAGACAAAGCATAAGTACAGATTAGGTGTTAAAATACTGAATATTGAACAGCAGCAAGTGCATACCTGAAAAAAAAAACAATGGGTAAGCAAACTGAACAGACTAAGATGAAATGAAATAAATGCAAAAAAAAAATTGTAAAAAATGTAAAAAAGAATGTAAAAAAAAAGGAAGAAAAAATAACTAAAAATGAAAGTATGGTTCCCTCTGCGACACCCTGGTCCACTCCTCCATTACCCCCACCACCTCGTCCCCGTCCCATGGCACCTTGCCCTGCAATCGCAGGAGGTGTAATACCTGCCCATTTACCTCCTCTATCCTCACTATCCCAGGCCCCAAACACTCCTTTCAGGTGAAGCAGCGATTTACTTGTACTTCTTTCAATGTAGTATACTGTATTCGCTGCTCACAGTGTGGTTTCCTCTGCAGTGGGGAGACCAAACGCAGACTGGGTGACCGCTTTGCGGAACATCTCCACTCAGTCCGCAAGCAGGACCCTGAGCTTCCAGTTGCTTGCCATTTCAACACTTCCCCCTGCTCTCATGCTCACATCTCTGTCCTGGGATTGCTGCAATGTTCTAGTGAACATCAACGCAAGCTCGAGGAACAGCATCTCATTTACCGATTCGGCACACTACAGCCTGCCGGATTGAACATTGAGTTCAATAATTTCAGAGCATGACAGCCCCCCATTTTACTTTCATTTTTAGTTATTTTTTCACTGACCCGAAACGTTAACTCTGCTTCTCTCTCCACAGATGCTGCCAGACCTGCTGAGTGGTTCCAGCATTTCTTGTTTTTATTTCAGATTTCCAGCATCCGCAGTATTTTGCTTTTATTATAGTAGAGTAACAGAGAGATACGGAGAGATAGAAATGGAACAAGAACAGAGGGATAGTGAGGGATAGAGACAGAAACAGGGAGATGGAAAGTGCCAGGAGACCCTAAGACACTTCAGAAGTAGAGGGGCGGGGAGACAGGCTGTTTGGAAACTCCTGAGTAACGTTATCGGACCACTGACAGAGGCACGCACCCTTCCTCTCGACATATGAAATGGAGGGACCTCTCCTTCTATGTATAAAATGGATGGAGCTCCCCCTCCATGTATAAAATTGAGCAAGCTCCCCCTCTAGATATAAAATGGAGGGACCTCCCCATCTATATATAAAATGGAGGGAGCTCCACCTCTAGGTATAAAACGGGGGAAGCTCCCCTGCTACATATAAAATGGAGGGAGATACCCTTCTATGTGTAAATGGATTGCTATCCCTGTCTATAAAGGCGTGCTCGGGTATAAAATTGAAACCCTACCCGACGACATGCAACCCGAACCTGACCCGGGCCCGAGTCCTTAAATTATTTTTCACGGCCGACCCAACTCTACCCTATCCGACTATCATAATAAAGTTTATGATATCAGACAAGTTATTGTGCTCTACCTTGTCGAAATGTTGTGTTCCGGTTCATCCGTTCCGGTAGCAGTTTATTCCTGCAGATGGAGCTGTGGGGAATCTGAGCCTGATCTCGTCACCAGGAACCAAAGCCCCCATGCCCCGCCCCTTCCTTTCACTTTCGAGCATTTTGTGGCCGAGTGATCAAGGATACAAACCTAGTGATTTCCTTACTTTTACTCAACACAGTTTTCGGAGGGTTGTACGTCTGTAGTCATTTGGAGTGGTGGGGATGAGGTGCTTGTGTGCAAGGCCATGAAGATTTGAACATGAGGAACACAGAGGCCAATGGTCATTTTCTTACTGCTATTCCTAAGCTCAGTGAATTCAATTCAGGGAGATTGGACTAGAAGCTAAATGTCAGTGAAAGGAAAGATCGATTTATTGGAAAAATCACAGATCAGATAGCAGGTTTTCAAAGTGCTGTTCGATTGTTAATGTACAGTACTACAGATTCCCGGTGCTGTCTGATCATTAGTCTACAGTACTGCAGATTTCCGGTGCTGTCTGATCATTAGTCTACAGTACGACAGATTCCCGGTGCTGTCTGATCATTAGTCTACAGTACTGCAGATTCCCGGTGCTGTCTGATCATTAGTCTACAGTACTACAGATTCCCGGTGCTGTCTGATCATTAGTCTACAGTACTGCACATCTGCAGTACGGTTTGAAGACTTCTAGTTGATCAGCATACAAATAACGGCCAGCACCGCGAAAAAACTACAAAGCAAAAAAAACCCAGATATGTTAAAGTTGACAAAGTACGTTGAACAATTTCTAATATTCACATTTAATACAATTTTACGTAAAGGCTCGTATCACCTTTTTAAAAAAACAAATATTCTTACCCTAGATTATTTGATGTCATGGGTGAATCTCAATCCTCCAAAGCTTTCAGAGTGTCCATCTATGTTTTAGATCTTTGTAAGTTTTTGTAGCACTGCCAGATAAACAATCAGCAAGTGCTGCTTGTTAATTGTGTTTATACACTGGACTGTCTTGTTCCTCTATAAGATTACAGTTCAGTCTTAGAAGAGATCAAGCATCCCAGAAGCCCTGATTTGAAGTATTAAAATGCAAAACAAATAATCTAACAGCGATCAAATACAGTTATGTATTTATTGAACATCTTTCTTCCAACCCCTTGAGTACATAAAATTAAACTCTAGGAACCGAACTAAGCTTTTGTAGATAATTTTCAAATACACACAGTGTTTCTATTTTCTGCCAGAAATATCAGCCTGTTTCTTCTGAGACTTTCAAACAACGTCTTGACTCCCTCATGATTTCGAAGCAGTCTTCTCATGAGATTATCCATTTTCTGTCTACAAAGAAAGACTTGCTCTTCTTTACTACCTTTCACAAGCTCAGGACGTTCCACGCCATTTTCCACCCAATGAAGGTCTTTGTGAATTGTAGTCACTGTTGTAAAGTAGGAAACGCAGCAGCCATGGCCAACAGCAAGCTCCCACAAATAGCACTGTGATAATAACCATATAAATCACAAACAAATCGTGTCAAACCATAAATTAAAAATAATTCAAATAGCCAACTCCACCGAAACACCCAATTGGCAGTTAGATGAACATTTAGTCGTCTCAGTTGCATACATAGCAAGTAAGTAGTCTCAGTTTTAGACCTAGCAAGTAAGTAGCCCCTGTTACAGACATAGCAAGTAAGTAGTCTCAGACAGTTACAGATATGGTAAGTAAGTAGTCTCAGTTACAGACATAGCAGGTAAGTAGTTTCAGTTACAGAAATAGCAACTAAGTCTTATCAGTCTTTTACAGACATGGCAAAAAGAAGAACAAAAGGTGTTGTAAATTGTCATGTAAAAAAAATTGGAGTCAACAGTGGAAGGCGTAAGAGCAGTCCTGCGCTGGTCGATCGTCCTTCCAGCTACGTTAAAGTTCCTCTCACTGCTTCTACAGCTCGCCGGAATGCAAAGTATACTTCAAGCCAGCCGGGCCAGTTTAGGGTATGGAACACTGTGTTCCTTCCAACAGATCACGCTTGTTTTCCATCGCCAACACAGTAGGCCTCTGTGCTGTGTGTCACTGCACTTCATCATCTTTTGTCCATTTATTCATGAACATTCTCCCATTCAGCAAATCCGGTCAGCGCTTTATTGGCAGCTGTAGGTTCATCATCAACCACTGTCGTTTCCTTCACAGGGTCTTCTGTTTTAAATTTGTTGATAAGTCTGCACACTTCAGAATAAACTTCTTCCCTATTAGGCTGGACAACTTACGCAGCTGGTTAAATTTAGGCCAGAGAAATGTTACTATCTTGTGCTCGTCATTTACTTCAACTTTCTTCAGAAGCCACTCTCTGTGCCGTTGTGTGACAACTGCTTTTATTGGAGTATCTGAAGAAAGTGGCATACAGAGTCGTGTAGGTTTGTCAAACCATGGAATTACCAGGTTCAATGTCGGATACTGGTCTCCCTTGAGTTCCCTCTGAGCTTCATAAAGTGCTTGGAGGAAATCAACCAAAAACAAGACATTAGGGCCCATGTTTTCCAGCCTGTATTTTTCCCCACACTGTTCCAGTTTCTCGGGCAGCTCATGATAAATATTCTGAATTGAATTCAGTGCCAGATACACAGTACTATACCTCGTTTGTCCCATTGGATTTACAGATTCAGACAACTGTGCAGCAAGACGAGACTGTTCAATATATGTCACCAAGGCTTTGGCATGATGTATAGTTTCTACAACATCCGGAGCTTCGGAAGCTAATTCCTTTGGATCAAGTGAACGTGGAAGGATCGTGTTATATATGTGGTCCTGACAATCCAGACGTCGATATGGTCTAAGAGCAAGCACTATGTTAACGCCTTGATCTGTCACCCAGACTAATTTATTTAAATTTGCTGGGTCGTATCCAACAGTATTCACTAGCAGCTTTAAAATCTCACAACTGACGTTTTCGCCAGTTTTCGCATCCTCCAGTGGAAACAATGCTGTCGTTAAAACTTTGGCATGAAGTTTAAAATCTACTGTGATGTAATGACAAGTTATGGACATATAATGGATTTTACGGTAGTCGTCCGTCCACGTGTCAGTTGTCATTCCCAGATTCACATCCTTTAGTATGTCAGTAATTTGAGAAATTAGTTGTTTTCTCTTTTCTTTGGCCACATCACGACACCTTCTTGAAACTGTACTTGTATTTGGTCACACATTTGATGCTGATACTGGACCTAGTGTAGCACCCACATTGATATGCTCTTGTGCTAGCTCAGCAAACCCTTCACCAGAGACATTTCGGAAAGGTCGAATATCTTTGCAACAGAGACTCACACATTTGTCTTTAATTTCTGATTTCATGTGAGCTGGTATGTTTTTCTTCCCTCATCTGTACAAATGAAGTTAGATCCGACTGATTTGGCCCTGCTGTGGGTCGAGTACAACCTTTTTCAATGTGCTGTTGAAAAATGAATTTCCCATCTTTTTGCTGTCAAATTTTAGTAGAAGTTTCCACGATTTGCATTTAACAATTCCACTTGAACTTTTACTATTGCAGAAAGCAACAACATTGGAATGTTTCCAAGTGCAAGATTTACCTTACGGGCTATAGGATTTTCCACTACTAAGCATCCTCCAGTAGACAGCATTCGTTTTACATCTATAGTGCACTGTAGTGTAGAATCACCTTTGGATGTATGAAAGCTGTAGCATAAGCGTGATGACGTGATAGAGATGCTGACTCACTCACTGCAGAGTCTGGAGTCGGGACTGCACGTTTCCCACCTTGACTTGAATGTTGAATTGAAGATCACTTCCCAGAGGCTGCACTGTCCAATACGACCCGACCCGAGCGCTGGACTCAGAAGAGAGGCCCATCGTGACATGAACCGGACACGTGTTGCTGCGTCTTGTCAGGTTCGGATCGGTTAGCCAGTCGTTAACTTTGACTACTTTTAATTCCGGTTCCTTGTTAATTAATTGAAGTAAAGTGTAACAACTGACGTGGTGGGATTTGTGCCCATGTTGTAATGGAATTAGACCACACTTTTGCTTTTAGATTCACAGTTTAGAGATTTTTTTTTAATACAGACTAATCAGGTAAGGGCAGCAGATTTCTTCCCTGTGGGGCATTTATTAACCAAATGTCTATTTTTGTTACAGACAGGGAACTGTCTGAACCCTTTTAGCCTCTGGGTTTATTAACTGATTTGCTTGTATTTTGGTGTTGCTGAGAAACTGTCTGTGTCACCGAGGGGAATTCCTGGGTTCTTGCTGTGCCATTTTGCTTAACTAGGCTTTTTATTAAATTTTCGAACTCCCCCCCCCTTGCCTTAGGAATTTTCATTCTGAAAACTGCATCGTGAAGTTTAAAAGAGGGGAACTCTGGGACGAGGAATCCTTGGACACGAGCTTCCTCCGGAGGGGACGGACTGAGGCCTTGTCCACAGGCTGCACACAGTGAGCCCACGTGAGTTGTGCCTGTTATTGAGCCCAAGGTTGAGTTTCCTCTCTGGAGCCCAGTGTTAACCATTTCCTGTCGGATTGGGGCCCTGGTGTTTCAATCAGGTTGAAAGCCTGGGGTTAAAGGAGCAGCCACAGGAGGGAGCCCTATTTGCCATTTGTTCCTTCCAGTCCTGTCTGTGAGGTTTGCTGGTGTTTTGGGCAATGCTATGAAGCTAACAGTTAAATAAGATGCACGGTGACCATTTTAATTCGTTTTACTGTCGTTCTGAGGTTAAGTCTCTCTCTGTCTCCACATTCTTTCGCTGTGTCTCTATCACCCCACCATGCTATCTCTTCTCTGTTTCGGTTTCAAACTCTCCTTCTCCATTTAACCCTTTAATAAATACATAAATAAACATATCACACACAGCAATGCGGTTTGTCGTTATTTGATATGGTGACACAGTATCAGCAGCTTGTTCCCAGTTTAAAGAGGAAGTTTAGCCCTTGCTGGGGACTGAGGGGAAATCTGGCTACGATCACATTGCTACTTGTGGGATCTTGCGGTGCATCAATTGCCCTGCAGCATTTTCTACATGACAACAATTAGGACACTTTAAAATTCAGCTCTCTGAGGGTCTGAGTGTGGATTTCTCTGTGTTTTCTCTCCCTCTTCCTCTGCTTTTTCACCCGCGCACTTTCTCTATTTTAACCATTAATCAATAGGAGGCACAATGTGACGTGTGGTTATTTTAAACGGTGATAGAAACACTTGAGAGGGCATTTCAGTTCAGATTAAATCCCAGATCTAGAGAAAAAGAAACAGATGTGGATGGGGTTTTTAGAATTAGAATTAGAATTAGAATATTACAGCGCAGTACAGGCCCTTCGGCCCTCGATGTTGCGCCGAGCTGTGAAACCATCTGACCTACACTATTCCATTTTCATCCATGTGTCTATCCAATGTCCACTTAAATGCCCTTAAAGTTGGCGAATGTACTACTGCTGCAGGCAGGGCATTCCACGCCCTTACTACTCTCTGAGTAAAGAAACTACCTCTCACATCTGTCCTATATCTATCACCCCTCAACTTGAAGCTATGTCCCCTCGTGTTTGCCATCACCATCCGAGGAAAAAGACGCTCACTATCCACCCTATCTAACCCTCTGATTATCTTATATGTCTCTATTAAGTCACCTCTCCTCCTCCTTCTCTCCAACGAAAACAACCTCAAGTCCCTCAGCCTTTCCTCGTAAGACCTTCCCTCCATACCAGGCAACATCCGAGTAAATCTCCTCTGCACCCTTTCCATAGCTTCCACATCCTTTCTATAATGCGGTGACCAGAACTGCACGCAATACTCCAGGTGCGGTCTCACCAGAGTCTTGTACAGCTGCAGCATGACCTCGTGGCTCCGAAACTCGACCCCCCTACTAATAAAAGCTAACACACCATATGCCTTCTTGACAGCCCTATTAACCTGGTTAGCAACCTTCAGGGATTTATGCACCTGGACACCAAGATCTCTCTGCTCATCTACACTGACAAGAATCTTCCCATTAGCCCAGTACTCTGCATTCCTGTTACTCCTTCCAAAGTGAATCACCTCACACTTTTCGGCATTAATCCTGTCTCTTATAACCTTTTCCAACATTTTACCCACAACCGAAGTAAGGCTCACAGGTCTATAATTACCAGGGCTGTCTCTACTCCCCTTCTTGAACAAGGGGACAACATTTGCAATCCTCCAGTCTTCCGGCACTATTCCTGTCGACAATGACGACATAAAGATCAAGGACAAAGGCTCTGCAATCTCCTCCCTAGCTTCCCAGAGAATCCTTGGATAAATCCCATCTGGCCCAGGGGACTTATCTATTTTCACACTTTCCAAAATTGCTAACACCTCCTCCTTGTGAACCTCAATCCCATCTAGCCTCGTAGCCTGAATCTCAGTATTCTCAACAACATTTTCTTTCTCTACTGTAAATACTGACGCAAAATATTCATTTAACACTTCCCCTATCTCCTCTGATTCCACACACAACTTCCCACTACTATCCTTGATTGGCCCTAATCTAACTCTAGTCATTCTTTTATTCCTGATATACCTATAGAAAGCCTTAGGGTTTTCCCCGATCCGATCCACCAATGACTTCTCGTGTCCTCTCCTTGCTCTTCTTCGCTCTCCCTTTAGATCCTTCCTGGCTAGCTTGTAGCTCTCAAGCGCCCTAACTGAGCCTTCACGTCTCATCCTAACATAAGCCTTCTTCTTCCTCTTGACAAGCGCTTCAACTTCTTTAGTAAACCACGGCTCCCTCGCACGACAACTTCCTCCCTGCCTCACAGGTACATACTTATCAAGGACACGCAGTAGCTGCTCCTTGAATAAGCTCCACATTTCGATTGTTCCCATCCCCTGCAGTTTCCTTCCCCATCCTACGCATCCTAAATCTTTCGGGGAAGGGAGTAGGAGAAAGTCAGGGAGTGGGTGTTTGAGATTTTCAAACTGTAGGAATGTTCTTCTCTCTGGGTTGTCGAAACATATATCACTAAGAAAAGATTTTCTGCACATTATCATATTGCTGCCCGTGGGATCTTGCTGTGCACAAATTGCCTGCATGTTTCCTGCATTATAACCGAGACGACCACTTTTAAAATTACTTCATTTAGTGTCAACTTTTCCCGAGGGCCAATAATTACAAGAGCTATACGTGTAACTGTATACAGGCTTGTTATAAGTTTAAAGATGGTGTTTAGCATTTTCTGAGGATTGTTACGGGCTATTATCACACTGTGGGACCCTGTTGTGCATACAATCCCTGCATCAATTCCCACATTACAACACTGAGGCAGAAACAGAGAGAGAGAAAAAAGAGGGAGAGTGAGAAACAGCTGAAAGTGGCAGTTTAAACGCATAGAGAGAGAGAGAGAGACGGAGTGTGGGTGAGGTAGGGAAGGCAGAGAAATATGGAGAAAGACAGGGGGATAGATAGAGAGAAAGAAATCCACACTCAAAACCATGGTAAACTGAATTTTGAAGCGTCACCATTGATGGGATCTTGCTGTGCACATCGTGCCAGCAGAATTCGTTGCATTGTAACTGACTACATTTTAGAAATGAATTAATTGTGTGTAAAACTCGCCTGAAGGCCTTGAATTAGAGTCCTGAGCTTGAAGACGGTATAAATCCTGACAAATACTGGAGTTTGAGGCTGTGGGCTGAATTTGACAGTGCAATGAAGCGGCTGTGGGGATCGATTTGAAGACCGATTTTCAGAGATCGATATGTGATTCCTCTCTCTATCCTTTCTACGGGAGAGGGGACGGGGGACACCAGTGTTTGTGTGTTTTTACAATGAGGCAGAAACACAGGTAGAGAGACACAGAGAAAGAGATAGATAGAGAAATTGATAGATAGATAGATAGATAGATAGATAGATAGATAGATAGATAGATAGATAGATAGATAGATAGATAGAGAGAGCGCTGGAAATGACAGGGTAAACACAGAGGGAGACAGACAGGCTCTGCAGTGTCTACAATATTTAGTCACTGCCAGCTCCCAACCCCTACAGTGGAACTCCCCACCAGCTGAATCACGTCTCGCACCCTTGAGGGTGTCTTGATTTTTAGTTAAATTAAATGCTGGGGCAGTGATTAAGTGTTGACACATTCATCTCAGTTTAAAGAGAGAATTTCACTGCATCTGGGAACAGAAGAGAGCTTATTGCTGCAAATGTCTGTCTGTAAATTGCAGCAATGTTGTCCACAATGGGGTTCGGAGTGAAAGGTTTGCAGGTCATCAGGAAGCAGCTCCTTGTCATGTCTCTGCTCAGAGATGGCTCTGTTACCTGGATGAACAGGTCAATGGGCAGGTACTCAGCTCCTAAAACCCTGTCTCACATTCCAATCACTTCCCATTCTCTGGCTCTGTATCGGGGGATGTATTTGTAATGTGGGGAGTCACTGAGAGATTGTTTTATGTCAGTGTGTGAGATAAAGAGCCCTGGGCTCTTGATGTATTTTATTGATGTTCAAGAATGCTTTGCTTTGTTTGAATCAATTTTATTTCTCTTATTCCAAAGGAGAATCTTTTCGGAAGCTGCAGCTGTGATGCTGCTGAGGGAGAATTTGTTTTGGCACGTGGAATTCTCAGACAAGAGCTTTAAGCAGAGAGGAAAATAATAATAAATATATATGTGTCATTGTCAAATTCATTTCTATATACAGAAAGGAAGACTGTGTGTTTTCAGAACTGATAGAAAAACAAAGTGCTGGACATGCTCTTCCAGCACGGTTTTTATTTCCTATTTCCAGCATCCGCAGTATTTTAATGTTGTGTTTTCCGGGGTCTGTGAATTTTTAACCACAAGGGAGAGGGCTGTGAATCAAATAGTTTGGGAAGTTCCAGAACAGTCAATGTAATCCTGTAGATTTCCCTCTCTCCATCTCTGGTTGCAACGTGTTCCCTGCACCTTCATCCTTGTTCCTAGCTCGGTTTCTTCACATCTTTAAATCCCTATCTCTGTACCTCTCAACATCCTTTATATCTCTGCCTCTCTCTAGAGTTTCACAAGTTTCCCTTGTCATTCTCTTTCTGCGACTCTCTGCATCTTTATCTGTCTCTCTCAGTCCATTTCTTCTCTCACTCACATCAAAATCCCTGAATCTTTCCATCTCTGCTTCTCCTTTCCTGCAAGATTTTTCTCTGCATTTCCCCCACCCCCAACGCCAGGATACCCCTCTTTATTCGGAAAAGACACCTTACTTTGCATCTCTGCCCTTACACATATTTCTGTCTTTCCACCTCTCTTTGTTTCGGATCTTTCTCAATATCTGCATCGTGCTGCATTCTCTCTCTGTACACCTCCAGTTCCCTCCACTACGCTTTGCACGATTCGCACCAACTAAGTCAATGTCCAGCCCAGTGTGTCTTTGCCTGTCTGTGTAACTTCTGCCCGCCTGTCTCTGCCTGTCTTCTTGTGGCTCAATGGGGGAAGGTTCAGTTCTGCCAGGATCTAACATTGGTGGGACAGACTCAAAAGGCTGAATGGCCTCCTCCCGTCCTTGTGCGAGTCAGTGTGCATGTGCGTCTGTGTGTCTCCCTCTGTTTGATTCCCTGAAGCCGATGAGGAGAGCAGGTGGAAAGCCTTTCTGCAGGGAGAGATGTGTCTGGTGCTGATATCTTGCTGTACATTAAAGGCTCAGAATGCCAGTGAGCCTCTGTAGGTCCTTGCTCTATGCCCAACCGTACCATTGGCCGGACATGAGGTAAAGGTGCCGGGGTCTGGGTGCCATTTGAGAGAATTCCAGTGGATTTTCCGGACTGGAATTAAAGTGAATAAAAGATTTTCGGGAGATGGAGCCACACCAGGCAGAGCGATGGAGGTTGGAATTACACAAGGGCGGGGTGGGGGGTGCGGGGTGGTGGGGGAGGTTGTTGACTGGAAAGGGAGTTACACGCTAGGGTGCTCTTCACAGATGATAGATAGTGGGAATTAGTAGGATGGGGAGCTTCTACAGGAAAGGGAGGGTATTGAAAAAGTGGGGAGTGCTTACAGTGGGGGTGCGGGAGATTTAAAGGGTGATATTCACAGATGGAATTAGTTATGTTAAAAATGAGAGGGGGAGGATTCTTCAATTTTAATATGGGAGGAGGGAGGACTCTCCAGGTTTAAAATGGGAGGGGGAGGATTATCTAGGTTTAAAATGGGAGGGGGTGATTCTTCAGGTTTAAAATGAGAGGAGGGAGGATTATCCAGATTTAAAATGGCAGGGGGGCGATGGTTCTCCAGCTTTAAAATAGGAAGCAGGGAGGAATCTCCTGTTTTAAATTGGGAGAGGAAGGATTCTCCAGGTTTGAGATGGGAGGGGGAAGGATTCTCCAGGTTTAAAATCGGAGGGGAAAGGATTCTCCAGTCTGTTAATGCGGGTTTTAGATGTGGGACAGTTCAGGCGAGGGTAGGGGGCTAATTACATGGGTGTCTGTTCATAGGAGGGGTATTAGATGGTGGTATGTTCACAGGAGGGCTATAAGATGGGGATCTGTTCACAGGAGAGGTATTAGATGGGGGCTTGTTCACAGGAGCGGTATTAGATGGGGGTCTGTTCAAAGGAGGGCTATTAGATGGAGGTCTGTTCACAAGAAGGATATTAGATTGGGTTCTGATCACAGGAGGCGTATTAGTTGGGGATCTGTTCATAGGAGGGGCATTAGATGGTGGCTTCTTTACCGGAGTGGTATTAGATGGGGGTCTATTCATAGTAGGGGTATTAGATGAAGGTATGTTCACAGGAGAGGTAATAAATGGGGGTCTGTTTGCAGGACGTTTGTCGATGGGAGTCTGTTCACAGGAGGTTTTTTAGATGGGAGTCTGATCACAGGAAGGGTATTAGATGCGGGTCTGTTCACAGAAGGGTTATTTAGATGGGGATCAGTTCACAGGAGGGCAATTAGATGGGAGTCTGTTCACAGGATGGGTATTTAGATCGGGATCTGTTCACAGAAGAGGTATTCAATGGAGTTCTGTTCACAGGAGGGGTATTAGATGGGTGTCTGTAAACAGGAGGAGTATTCGAATGGGTTCTGTTCGTAGGAGAGGTATTGGAAGGGAGTCTGTTCACAGGAGGGGTATTAGATGGGAGTCTGTTCATAGGAGGAGTATTAGATGGGGGTCATTTCGCAGGAGCGGTATTCGATGGGGGTCTGATCATAAGAGTGGGATTAGATGGGTATCTGTTCACAGGAGGGTTATTCGATGGTGGTCTGTTCACGGGAGGGTATTAGATGGGAGTCTGTTTACAGGATGAGTATTCGATGGGGGTCTGTTCACAGGTATTAGGGGTATTTTTCGGGGGGTGTAATTATGTTGGGGGGAAATTTTGCAAGGCGGGGAAATTTTGCAGCGGGGGATGTTTTGCGGCGGAGGGGAATTTTTTTACGATGGGGTTATTAGGCGGGAGGGGACATTTTGCGGCAGGGGAATTTTGTGGTAGGGGAATTTTGCACGGGGGCAATATTCTGCAGGGTGGGAATTTTGTGGCATGTGGAATTTTCTGGAGGGGTCTTTGCGTGGCGGGGTGCGGGGGGTTGGGGTCGGATATTTTATGGTGGTAATATTTTCCTGAAATATTTCCAGGGTGGTGAGGGAAATATTTGCCCTGGGAAAAGGGGCGGGGGCAAAGAATGAGCGAGACACAGCAGACAAAGAGAATGGGGTGAGAGAATGAGAGAAAGAGGCAAAGAAAGAGATAAAAGCATAGAAAGGGAAAAATAGAGAGTAACAAAGTGAAAGTCAGAAAGAGGCAAAGAAATAGAGAGAAAGCAGAGAAAGAGAAAAAGAAAGATACATAAAGTCAGAACGAGACAAATAAAGAAAGAGAAAGTCAGAAAGAGGCAAACAAAGAAAGAGAACGCAGAGAAAGAGAGAAAGAGACAAAGTTAGTGAGGGAAAGAAAGAGAACGCAGAGAAAGAGACAATTTTAGTGAGGGAGAGAAAGTTGGATAGAGCCAAAGAAAACGAAAATGTCAGAGAAATTGGACAAAAAACTGCAAGAAACAGTAAAGACAGAAAAAAGAGAAATAAAGAGGAAAGACAGAAAACAATGTGGAGGTATAAAAGCGGAGGGAAAGAACGGAAACACAAACAAATTGCAGGCACCAAAGAAACACAGAGAAACAGAGAGAGAGAGACAGTGAGAGAGAGAGAGTGCGAGAAAGAGAGATGGAGAAAGATTGAGAGAGATTAAGAGGGAGAAATGGACAGAGAAAGCCAATGAGTAACACAAAGTGAGTGGGAGAGAGAGAGAGAGAGAGAGAGAGTGGAACATAGAGAGAGACAGAAAGAGAGGGGAACACAGAGAGAAAGGAACACAAAGGGAAGCAGAGAGAGAAAGTAACAGAGAGAGCCACAGAGAGAGAGAAACGCAGAGAGATAAACACAGAGAACGACAGAGAGAGAAATGCGGGGAAACACAGATAGAGACACACAGAGAGAAACACAGAGAGAGACGGAGAGAAACACAGAGAGAGACAGAGAGAGAGAGACACAGAGAGACCGAAGGAGAAAGATTGAGGGAGAGAAATTGAGGGAGAGAGATTTAGGGAGAGAGTGTGATTGTGGGTGAGAAAGAGATTGAGGGAGAGAGAGAGAGATTGAGGGGGAGAGAGAGTGTGAGAGAGAGATTGAGAGTGAGATAGATGATCAGAATAAGGGAGAATGGCAGAGAGAGACAATAAAGATGTGATACTCACCATCCCACATGGTCTGCGCTCCATCGTTGGACTCTAACAACATCCCTCTATCAACTCGCCCATGGGGAAATATCCTGGACAGGGGCATTGGGGTGTGAATTGGGTTAAACTGTTAGAGTGATACAGAGAGAGGGGGGATTCAGACTGGACTCTCTCACACACACACTGTAATCAGCTTCAATTCAACTGGGCACAGAGACAGAGACTGAGACACTGAAACTCACCTTTACATACCAGCCGCATGGAAAGAACGAATGGTGGCTGATGCTGTCCTAATATATCCCAGAACCTGTCACTCAAACAGCCAGTCCATCCAAAGTCCAGCTCATCCAACCAGCACCAAGCTTCCTCTATCTGGACACACTATCTGCCCCAGGCATGGGACAGTCCAAGGTGAGTCTCTGTGTAAACAGGGAATGGAGGAGGGAGGGATATTCCAGCCATATCCCAAAAGGACCATTCCCGAAAGAAACCTACCTCTCTTTCTCACTATTTCCCTCCCCCAAAGCCTCATTAACAGTGCAGAAAAGCTGCTGTCATTTTATAACAAGGAGTATTTGGTTTGGATAATGGCCATTGAATATAAATTTTATTAAATATCTGTCACTTTTCACCTCCAGTTTACAGAAAGTTCAGAAAAAGACTGACAATGTCTCAATGCAGTTACCTTGAAATTCTGGCAAAGAGTTTTTGCTGGAGAGGCCTGTTTGAATGCAGTATAAACAGGCAGTTTTTATTCTACTTTTCAATTCCACTGTGTGACAAAGCCTGAAACTAGAGTCGGGTTAATGATGCCGCCAAGAGAACTTTTACAACTGGTGACATTTCACACAACAATTCTGACCCATATTTACAGTTGTATTTCTCAATGATTGTTTGTACTTGATTTAATGCTGCTGTATCTATGTATTACCCTGCAAACATTGGAAACAAAAAAAACTTGCTTAATGTTTACCACGTTAATATTACAAGGGTTTACAAATCGGGAAATTGTCCATTTAGCACAAATTGTGTGAAAGATATTCCATTTTGCACCTGCTGTTTATATAAAGTTCAGAGATAACGACCTCCACATTCTTACAAAGAGTTTTTGCTGCTGCAGTAAAGTGTCACTTGTTTCCCTTTACTTACTGACTGTTTCGTTCCTCTGCTCTCCTGGGGGATTCAGAGGGATTTTTGTTCATCACTTCTCCAAATTCAGGAGGTACCAGCTCCTCTGCAGCTGCTGTCCTGGAGAAATTAATTGTATTCAAAATCTTTCTCTCAATTTGGAGACATGAGAAGAGACTGTTTACACTAGTAGAGGGGAGAAACAAATAGGCAGGGAGTTGTTATGGTCTGGAATTCACTGTCTGACAGGTTTCGGAAAGCAGATTCAATTTTAACTTTCAAAAGACAATTGGATCAAAACTTCTGTTACTCTTAGTTATGGTAGAGAACATACCAGCATAGAAAGAGAAGTAAGAGAGAGATGGCATAACGTTAGTGATGAAGAACCCAATGCAACTCATTTAGACAGTTTATATTTATAAATGATTGTTTGAGTTTTATTTGATGCTGTTGTTTTATTTATGCATTACTTTTACTCACTCAAAATAATTTTCCAAACAGGAACGAGTTTCATATTACAAGTGTTCACATAGTAGAATCATAGCCATTTAACAAAAATTGCATTGAAATTACTTTATTCAGCAGTTCAAGTTTACAATAAAGAAAATTCATCAAATCGTGGAAACTTCCAAACTCTCAGCAACAGAGAATCTCCCTTCCACTATGGCTCAGGATCTCCATCTGCTGGTGTCCCTTTCTCACTGCATTTACTGTACCTCTCACCATCTCCATCTGCTGGTGTCCCTTTCTCACTGCAGTTACTGTTCCCCTCCCACCATCCCCATCTGCTAGTGTTCCTTTCTCATTGCCGTTAGTGTCCCCTCTCACCATTTCATTGTTTGAAACCCTTCAGCTCTTTCTATGACTTCACTAATTTAACAATTATATTTAGAGGGTATTTCACTGCCTTCTTCAGCTCCTGTCTGAATTTTGTCTGGGTCACAGTGTAAATAAATGTGTTGGTGCAGGAACTGAGAAGCTGCAGCATCTTTGATGTTTGATCTGTGATAAAGAATGGATCAGTGTAGGAAGAATAATACTGAATATCGGCGATTCGCGCATAAATGTTATACAAAACCCGGGTCGCCCATAACAGTATAAAACTGCCGGATATAGTGAAAAGTAAAATAATTGATTTTCTGCGATTCTCCATCTCTGGGTCCTTGTGATTCTCTCCATTGCTGTGGCGCCGGAATCCCCTGAGGATTTTACTGGAGAATACAATCCGTCTGACAGTCAGAACAATGAGCAGCAAAACCAGAAAGACCGGGATACAAGGGGTTATACTGAGGTTAAACAATTCAAATACTCCCTATATGGGGGAATTAAAGAAGCTCAGTTTATAAACACATCCCATGGGAACATGATCAATAATATAACGTTGTTCCAGTGTAAAGTACCAGGGGACAGACTCTAAACAGCCCAGCACACTCACTGTTCCTACAACCACAGCCGCTGTTTTCTCGCTGCAGTATTTTGTTTTCAGCTTCTCACAACAAATGGCCACAAATCGATCAAAGGTGAAAGTGACTGTGAGCCAGACAGAAATAACTGTGGTTGCAGAAAGCAGAACGATAATGAGAGAACACACAGGAGCAATTCTCAGGAATGAATGTGGGAAATAAAATAAAGCAATCCAGTTCAATATGGCATTAGTTATAACGACCAGGAGATCAGACACTGCCAATTCCCACCAGGTACAGAGTGATACATTTGGAGAGACCACACTTTCCTCGGGACAGGATCACAATCGCCACCAAGTTAACTGGAAGAGAAAGCAATGGAAGGAGAGAAATTACTGATCAGAACTGGAGACAAAGCAGCGGTTTGACAGGATCTGGGCTGAAATTTCCAGCTTTGTTGCTGCACCGAGCAGTGAAAACTGATTCATTGACCTGGGCAGTGCTTTGTCACAGTGAAATGTTTGAAAACACAATTATTAATAATGAAATGTGAAATTGATACAGAAAGGGAATAAAGTCAGCACAGGAATTACTGGAAGTACTGAGTGAGGATGCAGTGCAAGTGAAGAAATGAGAAGGGGTCTTGTAGATGTGGAATCTAAAGGGCTTACTGTGAAATTGTCTCCAGACTGTTGGTTGGGAAGGTTTGGGGAGAGCGGGATGTACAGCTAGTTTGTTGCTCTGGGTTCAGGGAACCGACAGCAATGTTACCAAATGGGAAAAGGCTGAAAACTGCAGCGTTGAGTTTGAGTATCAGCCGTGATCTAAAATGGTGGAGCAGGCTCGAAGGGCTGAATGGCCTCCTCCTACTCCTGTGATCCTGTATTCCTATCAGGTTGGATGAGGCAGCTGCCAGTGGAGCCAGTGAGTGAATTTGGGAGGTAGAGAAGGGAAAAGGCATGTTGGAGCAGGAAGGTACACTGGAGAAGATGGTTTGGGACAGTAGATAAACTGAAGCAATGGATGAGGAGACTGAGGATTCAATACAGTGAGAGGAGGGGCTAAGACTCACAGGGAGAGACAGCTGAAGAGTGTTGGAGGAAATCTCATCGGTAGATCCCAGTAATACAACTCAATTAATGCATTCAAAGAACAAAGAACAGTACAGCACAGGAACAGGCCATTTGGCCCTCCAAACCTGTGCCGATCTTGATGCCTGACGATCCACTCTGGCCATGCCGCTCATAACGTTGTAAACCTCTATCATGTCGCCCCTTCACCTCCGTCGTTCCAGTGAAAACAATCCGAGTTTATCCAACCTCTCCTCATAGCTAATGCCCTCCAGACCAGGCAACATCCTGGGAAACCTCTTCTGTACCATTTCCAACACCGCTAAGTCCTTCTGGCAGTGTGGCGACCAGAATTGCACGCAATATTCTAAATGTGGCATAACTAAAGTTCTGTACAGCTGCAGCATGACTCGCCAATATTTATACTCTATGTCCCGACAGATGGAGGCAAGCATGCCGTATGCCTTCTTGTCTACCTTATCCACCTGCGTTGCCACTTTCAGTGACCTGTGGACCTGTACGCCCAGATCTCTCTGCCGGTCAATGCTCCTGAGGGTTCTGCCATTTACTGTATACCTCCCACGTTTATTAGACCTTCCGAAATGCATTACCTCATATTTGTCCGGATTAAACTCCATCTGCCATTTCTCTGCCCAAGTCTCCAAACAATCTATATCCTGCTGTATCCTTTGACAATCCTCATCACTATCCGCAACTCCACCAACCATTGTGTCGTCCGCAAACTTACTAATCAGACCAGCTACATTTTACTCCTAATCATTTATATATACTGCAAACAGCAAAGGTCTGAGCACTGATCCCTGTGGAACACCACTAGTCACATCCCTCCATTCAGAAAAACACCCTTCCACTGCTACCCTCTGTCTTCTATGACAGAACCAGTTCTGTATCCATCTTGCCAGCTCACCTCTGATACCGTGTGACTTCACCGTTTGTCCCAGTCTGCCATTAGGGACCTTGTCAAAGGCCTTACTGAAGTCATATAGATACATATAGATAACATCCACTGCCCTTCCCTCATCAATCATCTTCGTCACTTCCTCAAAAAACTCAATCAAATTAGTGAGACACGACCTCCCCTTCACAAAACCATGCTGCCTCTCGTTAATAGGTTCGTTTGTTTCCAAATGGGAGTAAATCCTGTCCCGAAGAATCCTCTCTAATAATTTCCCTACCACTGACGTAAGGCTCACCGGCCTATAATTTCCTGGATTATCCTTGCCACCCTTCGTAAACAAAGGAACAACATTGGCTGATCTTCAGTCCTCTGGGACCTCACCTATAGCCAATGAGGATGCAAAGATTTCTGTCAAGGTCCCAGCAAATTCTTTCCTTGCCTGTCTTAGTATTCTGGGGTAGATCCCATCAGGCCCTGCGGAGTTATCTACCTTAATGCTTTGCAAGACACCCAACACCTCCTCCTTTTTGATAATGAGATGACTGAGACGATCTGCACACCCTTCCCTAGCCTGATCATCCACCAAGTTCTTCTCTTTGGTGAATACTGATGCAAAGTACTCATTTAGTCCCTCGCCCATTTCATCTGGCTCCACACATAGATTCCCTTCTCTGTCCTTGAGTGGTCCAACCCTTTCCCTCGTTACCCTCTTGCTCTTTATATACGTATCAAAACCCTTGGGATTTTCCTGAATCCAGTTTGCCAATGACTTTTCATGACCCCTTTTAGCCCTCCTGACTCCTTTCTTAAGTTCCTTCCGACTGTCTTTATATTCCTCAAGGGTTTCGTCTGTTCCTAGCCTTCCAGACCTTACGAATGCTTCCTTTTTCTTTTGGACCAAGCTCACAATATCCCGCGTTATCCAAGGTTCCCGAAACTTGCCAAACTTATCCTTCTTCCTCACAGGAACATGCTGGCCCTGGATTCTAATCAACTGACGTTTGAAAGACTCCCTCATGTCAGATGTTGATTTACCCTCAAACAGCCGCCCCCAATCTAAATTCTTCAGTTCCTGCCGAATATTGTTATAATTAGCCTTCCCCCAATTTAACACCTTCACCCGAGGACTACTCTTATCCTTAGCCACAATTACCTTAAAACTTATGGAATTCTGTTCACTGTTCACGAAATGCTCCCCCTACTGAAACATCGAACACCTGACCGGGTTCATTCCCCAATACCAAGTCCAGTACAGCCCCATACCTAGTTGGACTATCTACTTATTGTTCCAAGAAACCAAGAAACCCTCCTGGATGCTCCTTACAAATTCTGCCCCATCCAAGCCCCCAGCACTACGTGAGTCCCAGTCAATATAGGGGAAGTTAAAATCACCCACCACTCCAACCCTGTTACCTTTACATCTTTGCAAAAGAATAATCTCTGTGGTTATTGGTGTTGGAGAAGAGCTGATTGTTTATACAATATAGTCAATATATTTAATTTTGTACAGGCAATTAAATATAACTTTAAATATATTTCTGATATCAGCCTCGCTGTTCATTGAATTCAACAGTCACAGAGATTTTAAACTGCGTTATTTACATAATGAATTTACATAATTACCGTCAGTGAAGAACTGATTCTATTCTGTTTATTCAGTCACTAAGTAACGAACAGGAATTTGCTCCAAAAAAAAAGATGAGGACCTGACTGAAATCAACACAGAGGATCAAGTCCAAAAGGAAAATGAACATAATCTGGCAAAAGGCAACTTCAACTCACGGTTTCTCTCACTAATTGTTCTGGATATTCCAGCACTTTATGACAGTGAGTTATTCACACTGCTGCTTTTTTCTCTTTCTCTTTACTTCTGCTTATCTCTTTCTCTCAGTTTCGTTCTTCCTGTTTCTTTTCTCCTTCTCTATCTCTCTGGAGGGCTCACATCCTGCAATCTGTTACTTAATGCTACTTTTTGCAACTGATTTTTTTTCACATTCTGCGCCTGTGTTCTGTTCACCAGCCCCAGGATCAATGATTCTATTCTCAGAGTCAGGTTGTTCAACGGTGAAACCTCTGTGAATAATTTAATGTATCTCAAGAACACACAAGTGACCACCTGTTCACCTACACTCTTTCCTTCATCTACAATGCATGGAATAAACATGTTCCAAAGATTCTTCCAGACAACCCTCACAATCATTGAAGTTCCTTCTCCTTGAATTATAAAGTATACCGTTAGAATGTTTAATTAATAAAACATCAACATCAGCGCTGCATCTGATAATCTACAGATAAATGGAAAGACTCTTGATTCCAACTGATAGAGTGTAAACCAATAAAACATCGCATCAACGCTTTCTAGTTTACAATGTAGTCCAGTGACAGTGAAGACGCCACAGTGAAGCAGAGAAGGAGAAGTGAAAGTGTCAGCAGCAAACTCAGATCAGTAGCAGTACTCTGTAGCAGTGTCAAACACACATTGAATGAAATAATATTTGAACCAATGATCAACAATAAAGACATTGAAATCCCAGTTAAACTGAGCCATGTGATTGGGGAGGGAGGACATTATGCTGTCCCCTTGTAACACTGAGACTGTGAGATGTATCATTATCAATCACTGAAAATAAAATTCATAAAAATATTCCAAGACCTGTTAAATGCACATCATTAAACTATTAAAAGCTCCTGATTTCCTGATTGTTGATCTTATCTGAAGCGCCTGATGTGAGTAACCCCGTAACAAAACCACGGTTTTTAGATTTAGAACATTACAGCGCAGTACAGGCCCTTTGGCCCTTGATGTTGCGCCGACCTGTGAAACCATCTGACCTACACTATTCCATTTTCATCCATATGTCTATCCATTGACCACTTAAATGCCCTTAAAGTTGGCGAGTCTACTATTTTTGCAGGCAGGGCGTTCCACGCCCCTACTACTCTCTGAGTAAAGAAACTACCTCTGACATCTGTCCTATATCTATCACCCCTCAACTTTAAGCTATGTCCCCTCGTGTTTGCCATCACCATCCGAGGAAAAAGACTCGCACTATCCACCCTATCTAACCCTCTGATTATCTTATATGTCTCTATTAAGTCACCTCTCCTCCTCCTTCCCTCCAACGAAAACAACCTCAAGTCCCTCAGCCTTTCCTCGTAAGACCTTCCCTCCATACCAGGCAACATCCTAGTAAATCTCCTCTGCACCCTTTCCAAAGCTTCCACATCCTTCCCATAATGCGGTGACCAGAACTGCACGCAATACTCCAGGTGCGGTCTCACCAGAGTTTTGTACAGCTGCAGCATGACATCGTGGCTCCGAAACTCGATCCCCCTACTAATAAAAGCTAACACACCATATGCCTTCTTAACAGCCCTATTAACCTGGGTAGCAACCTTCGGGGATTTATGTACCTGGACACCAAGATCTCTCTGTTCATCTACACTACCAAGAATCTTCCCATTAGCCCAGTACTCTGCATTCCTATTACTCCTTCCAAAGTGAATCACCTCGCACTTTTCCGCATTACACTCCATTTGCCATCTCTCAGCCCAGCTCTGCAGCCTATCTATGTCCCTCTGCACCCTACAACATCCTTCGGCACTATCCACAACTCCACCGACCTTAGTGTCATCCGCAAATTTACTAACCCACCCTTCTACACCCTCTTCCAGGTCATTTATAAAAATGACAAACAGCAGTGGCCCCAAAACAGATCCTTGCGGTACACCACTAGTAACTAAACTCCAGGATGAACATTTGCCATCAACCACCACCCTCTGTCTTCTTTCAGCGAACCAATTTTTGATCCAAAGCTCTAAATCACCTTCAACCCCATACTTGCGCATTTTCTGCAATAGCCTACCATGGGGAACCTTATCAAACGCCTTACTGAAATCCATATACACCACATCCACTGCTTTACCCTCATCCACCTGTTTGGTCACATTCTCGAAAAACTCAATAAGGTTTGTGAGGCACGACCTACCCGTCACAAAACCGTGCTGAAACCAAAACCATCAAAGACCTAATGGACTGAAAAAGTAGACAATGAGGAGATTCCATCAGTAAATTGCTGGAAAAGAACAGGTAGCTGTGTAACATTCACAGTGAGAAATAATACCGAGTTCAGCAACACAGTTAACATTAATTTACACCATGAACAGCTGTGCTACAGGCTTACCAGGAACTCCAATTGCTGCAAGTACAGGATAATAAATCCTTGCTATCTGACCGATTACTGGATATCCCATTTCTGTGAGAAGCAGAGACTTGGTAGTTTGGTAGTAATATGGGACTAGTGTAGGATTAGTATAAATGGGTGGTTGATGTTCGGCACAGACTCGGTGGGCCGAAGGGCCTGTTTCAGTGCTGTATCTCTAATCTAAATCTAAAAAAAAAATTCCGTTAGCCTGGAATCCACAGCTCCAGCAGTCATTCAGGGCTGATCCTTCGAGTGGGTCCTGATTTATAGAGGGGATAAGTCTCCACTGACACGGTTATACCCCTGATCATTGTTATTAGTACACTCAGCTGAACAAACACATTGAATCAGCAGGTTTGACTCTGATGTAAAGAATGTGGTGGATAAAACACAATCAGTTCAATGCCAATGGCTTTTTCTACGTAGGACCACTCTTGGGAATAAACCTGAAATGTGTACTCAGACTGGACGGATGCTACAATTATGATTGGCGTCATTTACATTTTCCATATTATTGTATTGAACTTGTTCACACTGAATCCAGGGAGAAAACCGAGTATATTTCACTCTGTTCTTGCCCTTTCCCAGTTAAAATGAAATCTTTGAGTCTCTGATTCTGGAACATGTTCAGGGTTACAGCCTAGAAACCACTGTGGGTGACGTCAGGGGACAGACACAGTCCACTTCAATTGGGAAGGGAGTCGCATAGTGATGATAGCATTGGTCAAGTAATACAGAGGACCAGCCTAATGGCCTGGGGATAAGGTTTCAGATCTCAACATGACAGCTGTATAAAGTAGAGGGAGCTCCACCTCTACGTATAAAGTGGAGGGAGCTTAATCTCTATGGATAAAGTGGAGGGATCTCCCTCTCTCCGTATAAAATGGAGGGAACACCCTCTCTCTGCATAAAGTGGAGGGCAATCAAGGATAGAGGAGAGAGAGAAATGAAAACAAATGGGGAAATGGAGAACTGGACGAAGTGAAAGACGGTGAAAGACAGAAGAGATAATGAAATGAGAACTTGAACTTGACAGAACCCCAGTAACAATCCCCACTGTCTGCCCAGTCCGGCACTGGGGGCTTAGTGTGAGTGTTGTCGGGCTAAGTGTAGGTCAATGCTTGATATTTTCAATCTGCAGTGACATTCCAAACAAGTGCACGAGGTACAGGTTTAAAATTAACCAAGCAATGTCTCAAAGCTTTGCTGTTCAGGGACAGAGTGGGACAGAGACAGAGGGAGAGAGAGAGAGTGGTCGAGGTAGACAGACAAGGGGAGAAACAGACAGAGGGAGGGAGACAGGAAGAAAGTGTGAGAGACATCTATATAGACGGAGAAAGACAGATA